>NC_030418.2:18480421-18535421 GCF_001660625.3 Ictalurus punctatus
AAGTGACCAAGTGTTGAAGAGCGGATGTGTTTGGTGGTGCAAAATGCTAGTTATGTATGTAACTTTGGTTCTGTGAACCACAGATAACAGTCAGGACTGGCGCACGTGATAATGAGTCTTTATTGATCAAATATAGATATGCACAGTTAAATTCTTTTCTTTGCATACCTCAGCATGTCAGGAAGCTGGGGTCAGAGTTCATGGTCAGCCATGATACAGTGCCCCTGCAGCAGAGAGGGTTAAGGGCCTTGCTTAAGGGCCCAACAGTGGCAGCTTGGCAGTGTTGGGGCTTGAACCCCCCCACCTTCCGATCAGTAACCCAGAGCCTTAACTGCCAAGCCACCACTACCTGTGCACAGGCATACCAAGAGCTTCTAACAAAGACACAAACTAAACTATAACATAGTATTTGCAATAAATACCACAGCCATCTTTTCCTGGAACCTTCTCATAGTAGGCACTGGTTCCCAAATGAGAAGGAACCATGGCAATTATTTGATGTCATTCCACTGGGAGCAGCAATGTTAGCCTTGTAGAACCTAGAGAAGATACACAGTAACACCCAAGGAGAAGTATTCAGAAGGTCTTGGATCAGACCAAGCAGTGCAGCAGATGTAGTTGATTAGTTGCACAGCATTCATGAAACAGCTTCCAGCTAAGGGCATACAAGGCCTAGGTACTTTTTGTGGTCAGGAAAGTTTCCAGAACTGCCAGGTCACAGTCCTCAGTCTGTGTTTCATCCTGAAAGACCAAACCCACAGGTACAGGTGACCTGGCTGGGGCATCCAAAATTTTCCGTTCATTTGAGGTAGCAGATTTGCTCAGGGATGAATATAACAGGGTGTTTTGGACCACTTTTCATGGAACAAGGCCTTGCCAGCCATCTCAGAGCCACAAGCTAGACTCTGTGGCCTAGTTGCTGAAATCCATGCAACATGGGAACAATCAGGAGTAGAGGCATAAAATAGATGGCAGGGCTACAATGAGTTGTGAGTTGGCTTGGCATCAGCAAAAAAGGTCCACCTGTAACCAAGTGGACGCCTTTAACCCTCTGTGTCCCCATGGCACCTCATGACCATGTAGCCAGTGAGTGAGGAGAGTGTGGTCTCTCTGATCAGACACCCCGTCCAAGCAGATCCATTTTGGTTAGGAAAGTTTTACTTCACAAGCAAGCTAGAGCCTCTGCTCCTCTCACTGAGACAAGGACTGATAAATGATAAGATGAAATATAATTTTATCTGCAATTTTACAGTATTTGTTGAACATCAGTGTTAAAACACAGACTTGCACACGAATATGTACAACATTTATATTGTAAAACTAACTGAAGGAACATCTTAAACACCTTCAGAATAATTTTTTTTGTAGACACTACAGTTTTGGGGGACAAGATAAATGTAGCTTTAATCGTAGTCGCAAACTGTTAACATAGATAACATATGGTACATATGGGGTACATGTGGTCCAACATATCTACGATTTTGGTAGAAATATGGGGAAAGATGGTTGTATGACAGCAGCATTATTGCAAATTTTGTGTCATACATCATGACTGGAAGGTCTCAGCATGTGATCCATGTATCCAAGTGAAGAGGTCAAACAGAAGCAGAGTTTACAGGCTCTTAATTCTACCAATTCTTGTGTATTCTAAGGATTTTCCCTCTCTAATATTTTTTCATTTTAAAAACTGAGATAAAATATCCAAATCAACTGTATTATTTGTTTTAAATGAGCCATTTTAAAAGCACAGATATGGGTTTAAAGGGTCATATAATTATTTTTAAACATTTTTAAACGTTCATTATTTTGTTTATTGGTTGTAGTAGAATAGACTAACATGTTTTAATGTCCAAAAAACACATTATTTGTCACATCTTCTACATTATTGCAGTACCTCTATTCTCAGGCTGCCTGAAACGCTCCGATTTCTCCAAAGCCCCTCCTTCCAAAAAGCCCAGAGTGCCCTGATTGGCCAGCTGACCCATTGACCCATTTGACCTAATTGGCCAAAAACCTCAAGCGTATGTCGGAAATGTAATGCCTCTTGGCTTAGCTTCAGCCTCCAAGACTTCTAAAGCAATTCTAAGCTCCTAAGCAACATGTCGTCTGTTTTACGGTATCAGTTTTACCCCGAGTCAGATTCAGAAAATGCAGATGATCAAGCGGAAGCAACTTTGCAACCTTTTATAATGGTAAGTTTTTACTTCATAACTCTCTCACCTTTCAGATACGATGTAAATTCCGATGCCCTGCTGGCGGGCCATCTCGTTGTTAAGTGCAAAACTATGCTATGTTCACAGTTGCTTTTGGTACTCGTGTGATATATCTTTGGAAAGCTAAGATTCTTGTGATTCGATTGATATAAACCATTTCAAGATATACTCAGAGCAGCTACAATCAATATCTCTGTCAATCCACCAACATAGAAACCTTTGTGTGTAAGAAGTTAGTGGCAGTTTCTCACTTCATTTCCTGTACTAGAACACCTGAATGCTACTACAACCAAGGGAGCTTTCTGAACTGATAAGCAAGTAGATACTCTTCCTTGTTCTGACTGGTTGGTGGTCCACATTATTTTTTTTCTTCTCCTATTTACTGAGCCTGTGATGCCACAGAGACCTCTAAGGAAATATTTATATTGACAGATCATAATTCTGACCATGTACAGTACAGTGGTTGGCTGATTTGGAAGTCACTGGGGATAGCAAAACATGTTAGTAAAGGGTTGACTTTCAGAAATTGTACCGACGTCTTCTTAGCATCTCTAATCTTTTCTTCAATAGCAAATTTCAGATGCAGATGTAAACTAAGGCAAAAGACAATTGTAAACATATCACGCCAATGGAGGTCATGCAATTTGTGCAAGAGATTTGAGGAGATTTGCTTTAAAGATTATTCAGTGATCAGCAACACTGAAGCAGGTCATTAATAAAGGACATTTGCGCAAGTTACAGGTCACAAAGAGTTTATAGTCAGTTTTATATAAGTCCTGGAATCTGGCAGCATTTAGCCCATAAAAAGACAGTAAATAATTCTAATTATATGGTTTCTTCCACAAGCTAAGAATTCAGTTGTATTATTCTTAATTGTAAACAGACTTTTTCAAAAGAAATTCCAGATGTCTCAAATGTTACAAAAAGGGTTCAAGCATTACTTCCTGGGCCAGTGATCTTTATTGTCATAAACTACGCTGATTAATCTAGTGGAATGAAATGAAGTTTGCATATGTTCAAAAAAGGATAATATGCAAATGCCATATGACTACAAAAAAGACAAAACCATACATAATTCTTGGCAAAATGTGGCATATTATTTGCTTTTCATCTGTGGCCTAAGTTATCTTACATAATCTGAATGGTATTTTTAATAGTCAGTCCTTCATATTTATATTATTACACATTCTGTCATTTTTACTATGATAAAATAAATAATATAACACCATAAACACACTATTCTGGTGCTGTCAGCCTTATTGAGCTCATTGGCTGGCGGAACAGCAAAGGTAATCGTAGGGACTTTCACGTGGACTTCCCTTGGGGTGTTTTTGCATGTGTGTTGCTGTGTATGCACATATTATATAATAGTGGAGTTATGTAATGCATCGTCCTTGACTAGCACGAGGCTGAAGGCTGAGCAATGCCTAATGTGTCCCATTACCTGAATCCAGAGAAACTCTCCACCTCAGTCAGTCTGACCTTCAATTACAAATATAATTCAATTATAAATCTGTTCAATTTAAAGTCAATCATTTGGCCAGACTGAGGTGCCATCTTCTGCTCTGAGGTGAAAGTGAGTGCATTATATCATATTACATAATCCGGTCTTTGTAAATTGATATTCCAAATCTGGCCATCTGATGCTTTCCAGACTCCCACAATTGAGTAAAGTAATTCTATGTACCCTCAAATGACTGTGCTGAGATTACAGTACTGTGCTGAGAGATGCGTTGGCACTCATGAGTTTTCAGGGAAGCTAGTAATTAGTTCTGACAGCTGGGTGTGCATTAAAAAAGCTGATTTTTTTTTTTGCTGGATGGTTTTTGTTCATTGTTGTTGTTCATGGTCTGGTTAGATCTGTCAGTAGAGCCAGGCTCCCCAAACTGAATTGCATAATTCTTCACCACTGTTTACGTAAGGACAAGTCTGTATCTTCAAAAGACAGAACTGGGGCTGCTTAATTCCATCATCTGAATCTAAATCATCTGAATAATGAGATGTCTCATGCTCAGTCTTCTGCAGCAATATGAAATAGCCTGAATAGTTTTATAA
The DNA here is from genome assembly GCF_001660625.3 of Ictalurus punctatus. Taxonomy (NCBI): domain Eukaryota; kingdom Metazoa; phylum Chordata; class Actinopteri; order Siluriformes; family Ictaluridae; genus Ictalurus; species Ictalurus punctatus. Next base: position 18,484,690 of record NC_030418.2, read on the forward strand.
AGGTCTGCAGTTTGCATTGCTCTATTAAATGCAAATTCAAATACAACTGAACAAAAATACATTATCCTACTTTATATACTTATATAAAAAATCTTTTTTGAGTACTTTTGGAAGCTTTTTTCCCATTATGATATGTTGTTGTAAAATGAAACATTTTATTTTCTCAAACATCTTCTTTTACAGGGAAAAGCCACTTGGCCATAGTGCAGCGAGTCAACAATGAGGGAGAAGGGGACCCTTTCTATGAGGTTATGGGAATTATCACCTTGGAAGATGTTATTGAAGAGATTATCAAGTCAGAAATTGTGGATGAGACTGACTTGTACAGTAAGCATTGTGCTTTTTCAAAATTTCCAGATGCAATTCTCTCTCTCTCTCTCTCTCTCTCTCTCTCTCTCTCTCTCTCTCTTTCTCTCTCTCTCTCTCTCTCTCTCTATTTTTTTTTTTTCGGATTACCACCACCACCCCCTCTTCGGAGGACTGTTGAGATAGTGTCATTACATACTTCACAATGTAAAGAAGTCCCATGAAGACAGAAGATGTAAACTAATAAAAGCATGAAAAACAGCAGAGAGAACATGCAAAAGATGTAAGACAATAGAAACCAAAGACAAAAAGAAACACAAATATAGTATGTGGCAGTATGTTTTTTATATCTTGGTAGGGGTCAAATATCCCCATAAATGTCGGAATATCTGATGGTTTTGACCTTGCGGGAACATTTGGCTGGTCTGTATAAGAAAAGCTGATTTAAAAAATAATAATTTTTTAAGAAAACTGCAGCTTTTATTTTAAAAAAGAATTACCAAAAGGTTTCCTTTTGGTTATTGAGGTTAAGGTTAAGTTTAGATTTGGGTATAGGCATGGCATTAATTAGCTGCATTAATAATTATGTTAATAATTACTATCCTTAAAAGGATAGTAAAACAACCAAGTGTGTATGTGCGTGAACGTCTACAGATGTGTACTATGGCTGTGGCTACAAGTGCAGTCTTGCTGTGAGTGGTTGTTCTTGTTATAGTAGTAAAGGTTAAGGGGCCTCTGATGCAAAACATATACTATTTTTGGTATTATCATCATTTCTATAAAAGGTATTCTGCCTCTGAGAGAAAGTGGAAGGTTTGTGCAACACTGGAGGTTGTTATAAATTTTTTTGAGCAATGGATTAAAGCTTAGCTCTGACAGCTGGGAAGATATTTTTAATGCCCAAATATGTAATGTGGTCAGTGCTTATGGAGCTGGGTAGAGTCTGGATTGCAGTGTCTGATAAGTTGAAAGGTGGGAGAGTTGTTTTCTGATGGTCTGGATAGTGTTATATATTGAGGATGAAGGATTGTAGCAAGACTAAAATATCTGTGGCTGATTTTACGCTGTGCGTTAGATATTTTTGATGTTTATATTTTGGCATATAGCTACAGCTAATGGTTCAATAAAAATGGAAACTAGGAATGGGAAGCATGGGCATCCTCTGTGCTATGCTTGTCTGTGTGTACGATGAATGTTTGCTAAATACATCATATATGTCCAACTCCAAGTAGACGTTAGTTCATTGTTTCAATTGTTTAAATTCTCGTAAACAAACAGTCAGCTAATTTATCTTCTGCATAAATGAGATTTGTACCATATGTAGTGCTTAAACTGTTCTTAAACTGTGCCTTTCCATGAATACACTGAGTTCAACTATGGAACAGAATAGAATATGGTTAATCAGATGTACATAGAATCATCTGATTTATTTTCACTGGCTGAATGGGGGCATTGATGGCTTATTGGTTAAGGCTCTGGGTTTCTGACCAGAAGGTCAGGGGTTCAAGCCCCAGTGCTGCCAAGCTGCCATTGGGCCCTTGAGCAAGGCCCTTAACACTCTCTGCTCCAATTACACTGCCTGGAGCACACTGGGCAACGTTCAGTATCATACTGCTGAGTGGCCAATGCTTCCACCAGTGAAGTCAAACCACGACGTAACAACAAAAAAAAAAATGGCTGAATCATGAACCTTTTTAGGCTCTATATAAGCCTTTTTAGGCTCTATATATTTTCTATTTAGTGAAATTCAATAATTGTCTTTTTTTTTTTTGATAAGTGATAAGTTTTCCTCAGTGCATTTCTGTGTCTTTTAGCTGACAACCGCACTAAACGACGAGTATCTCACCACGAGAGGAAACAGCAAGATTTCTCCATTTTCAAACTTTCTGAGAGTGAGATGAAGTTGAAGGTCTCCCCTCAGCTGCTGCTGGCTACACATCGCTTCCTGGCTACAGGTAACTTTCTCAAGACACAACATTACATGAGAAGCGCTTAAGAACATCTTATGCATTTATATACTGAAAGTTGGTATGTGCACACAGTGGACCAATTTTTGTTTTCCTTTTTTCCCTCATCTCCTGTCAGAAGTGGAGCCTTTCAAGTCAACTTACATCTCAGAGAAAATCCTGCTGCGCCTCATTAAGCATCCAAGTGTTATACAGGAGCTGAAGTTTGATGAGAAGAAAAAAAAATCTCCAAAGCACTACCTCTACCAGCGCAACAAACCTGTTGATTACTTTGTGCTGATTTTGCAGGTAAATATAACCAGGTGAAGGGAAAACCCTTAACCTGACGAAATTTTGACATTTAAACAATATTGCACAAGCAAGAGTGCTGTTGTGCATGGCTGTGATTAGGCCACAGGTTATCAAAATCGTGTTAATATTCAGTACAACAACACAATTATGAGTCTGATATTGCCTTTAAACAACAGTTCCATAAACAAGAAATTAAAATTGAGTAAGTGACATTTGGGACACAATACGACTAAACGTTTTGTTTATTTTTGCTTCATCAATGAAAATAGTTCCCAAAGAAGATAGAGCTAGATATAGTTTTGCATGTGGCCATACAATGTCTTACAGCCTTTAGTAAGTGTAGTAACAGCTTCAATGTAACGAATTATTGCAAGAATTGGAATTTTATGTAGCGGTCACTGGCAGGCAGAGTGAGACACAGTGAAATAAACCAGTCCTGTTACACTAAATATCAGCACTCTTGGAACACTGCTTGTCCAATCAAATTTGTGAAACTATCTGTTGTATACAGGGTATCTGCAGGTATCAACACTTCAAATTTAATAATTCTTAAAAGATTTTAAGACCTGCATGTCACTTCAATCCTGCTACATGATACATCAGCTATAATGGATTGTGTTCATGCATATACATCCATTTCTGGGTTTAAGTAAACTATAGAAGGGTAAACGTCTATAGAGGTATATGAAAGACCATAGCAAATATCCTTTTTGCATTACCATTCTGTCCATAATTTCGAGTAAATCCAGTATTTCCTTTCCATGACTTTCCAAGAGAGGAAACGATACAGAGAGAGATGGATTATGGCAGTCAGAAGAGAAAAATATGTTAAATTTACCATCACTCCCTCAGCACCTGTATTAGAACCCCCCTTGCAGCAGTGTTTGTAACAAGTAGTGTTATAAATGTACATAATTTTTTTTTAAAGAAGAATATATATATATATATATATATATATATATATATATATATATATATATATATATATATAAAACTTAGTAATAATAATGATAATAAAGTTTTATTTGGGGGTATAAATAGTAATATAACAATAGTAATATATTTCTGACTTAATGCACTTTTATGCGTTAGACATGGTGGCTTTTATTTTTGCGGAAAAACACAAGAAGACCTCCATTTAGTTGGCAATTCACTTCTCATTACCAATCAGGTGAAATGCTGTAAACCTCTGCCCACAAAAATGTTTGAGATTAGGCTAACATAAACACTCAGAGATGAAGTTCATACTTTTTAAGGAGCAGCAGACACCTTGTGTATAATCTCATTTTATATGAAATTCTGAAAACAAATTTCTCTTATGCTCTTATCTCAATCACAGGTAAAGATTCTATGATTTAAAGTCTATAAGTCTGGATTCACCCAAAAGTGAAAAGGGAGAAAACTGGATTTAAAGAATCCATTCCAATTCCCCTGAGAGGCAACACCACAGACTGTCTAAATGCAACTGCTATTTATTGATTTCATTTGCATTTAATTTATTATGCAAAATATAAATAATATATATGACCATAAAAGCTATCTTTATACAAGCATTTATTCATAGCCCACACAGACCCATAGACTCACAGACTCACAGAATACTCATAGCCCACTCACTACTCTCATCCAACCAACAGTCATTCCATGTTTAATATTAACATACCTCATTTGATTTTTTTAAAGGGCAATTAAGCTTTGTAGATTATTAAAATTCATTATTTAATCAATACTGCATGAGCAAGAGTGGGGTTATATCATGAATATCAGCACAGCAGTGATTTGACTGGAGGCACAAAACCACAGGTTGAGTGCTGTAGGTAAATCAGCCACAGCAACATCTGATTGGTTTTCTTAGGCCACCTCACATATGGTAGAGAACAGTGTACATGGAAACCCAGAATTGTTTAATCAGAGAATGAACAGTGGACATTTATAAATGAAGGAAAGAAGGTTTATATACTGTATACTGTATATGTAAGTTGGTGTTGATGTTTGTGCTGGATTAGGAGAAAGGATTATCTTATTCATCTCTATTCCAACATGTACATTTATGGCATTTGGCAGACTCCCTTATCCAGTACATATTACAGAAGTGTTTTAATATCTCTATCAATAAATACATCCGCATACTGGTTCACTTGGTCACAGACTAAGAGTACTATCAATCTAAAAAAAAAAAAAAAGGAAGTTTATAAGAAGTTTTTTTTTCTGCCTAATGTCCTCTAGTGAGACCTGATTGAAAGAGGCTTGGTGTTCTTTTGCCCTGCAGGGTCGAGTGGAGGTAGAGATTGGAAAAGAAGAGCTGAAGTTTGAAAATGGTCCTTTCACTTACTATGGCATGCCTGCCATCATGGCTGTACTACCCACAGGTATGCTTTGTTTATTAGAACATGATCATGTTTTATCCAGAACTGAAGAATTAATAAACAATAAACAAGTTCTTAAAATTTAAGTCCAACTTATTACCTCCCTTAAAGTAAAAATAATAATAATAAAAATAATGATAATAATAATAATATTATTGGACATCTTGTCTGCAAACTGAAGTAGAAGTGACTTGTAATTCATAGGACATAATTAAGACAAATGCAACTAGAGCTGCTGTGTAAACCTTATGGGAGAACACTGGAGTAATTAAAGTAAGAGGTCAGCTCAGAGAAAAATGGCACACAGTTGCATAACTTTAAAGTCCCCAGAAATAGAAAGCTGGAAAAAGCAGATCCTCCAAAGTTACTGAATAACCTCCTTCAGGATGAATGCAATAAGCACAAGCTGGTTCAAGTTTTTCAACTTTTTTCAACCTTTACACACACACAGGAGTTTGTCCATCGATTTCGACGAAGACCAAAGTTTCCATTTCTGCCTCCATTATGGAGAACACAAACTGGAACTTGACTTGTGCATGAATTGGATTAAAGTGAGGAAGACTTGCACAGCATCGGCCTCACTCTCACTTCCCGGTGACCACCATGATCCAGTGGCAAGACTGAGTCAAGACGACTGAAGATGGCCCCCCGGGCGCAGTGATTCATACACCCATTCATACACTTCGGACACTTTGGAAATGCCAATCCGCCTACCATACATGTCTTTGGACTGGGGGAGGAAACCGGAGTACCCAGATGAAAGCCCCGCAGCACAAGGAGAACATGCAAACATGCTAACCACTAAGCCACCGCACACACGCACGCACACAGTGGTGATTGAAAGTTTGTGAACCTTTAGAATTTTCTATCTATCTGCATATACATGACCTAAAACGTCATCAGATCTTCACATTAAAAGTCCTAAACGTAGATAAAGAGAACCCAGTTAAACAAATGAGACAAAAATATTATACTTGGTCATTTATTTATCGAAGAAAATGATCCAATATTACATATCTGTGTGTGGCAAAAGTATATGAATCTTTGCTTTCAGTATCTGGTATGAGCCCTTGTGCAGCAATAATTGCAACGTTTTGTAACTGTTGATCAGTCCTGCACATCGGCTTGGAGGAATTTTAGCCCATTCCTCAGTACAGAACAACTTAAACTCTGGGATGTTGGTGTCTTTCCTCACATGAACTGTTTGCCTCAGGTCCTTCCACAACATTTCTATTGGATTAAGGTCAGAACTTTGAACTTTTCCAAAACATTAACTTTATTCTTTTTTAACCATTCTTTGGTAGAATGGCTTATGTGCTTAGGGTCGCTGTCTTGCTGAATGACCCACTTTCTCTTGAGATTGAACTCACAGACAGATGTTCAGATTTTTTCCTTTAGCATTTACATTACATTTATTCATTTAGAAGACACTTTTATCCAAAGAGACTTACAAATGAGGAAATACAAGCAAAGTGATATATCAAGCGGAGAACAATGCAAGTAGTGCTACCTACCATGCAAGACAATTTGCTGGTATAATTCAGAATTAATGAATTATTATTAATTATTAATATTATTAATATGTCAATAAAATTATTTAAATTTGATATTAAATGAAATTACATGAAATATGTTGGGGCTTTCAATCCGTTTATTTTCATTGTGAGCCTATAAAAGTAAACTTACACTTTTACATAATCAGCAGTGTTACCGAGCAACAGTGCTGCATGTTGAACGCTATCAGCTGTTTGCTGCAAACGTCTGGCTTTTATATGCACACGCATGCTGAGTAAACATTGATTCTGGGTTAAAATCTGGGTTGACTGAGAAAGTTGATAACCAGTATCATGAAACATGTTAATCCAAATTGCCATCTGTCAGTCCTAGTATTTGATCAGATGCAGATTTACAATTTAGAGATTCTAAAAGATTTTAGATGTGATGAATTTTCCAGCTCTTACAACCAGTCAAGGCTTTCATTATAATTTCTGTACTTAATATTTTTATTTGTAGTTAATACTTATCATTTGTGACTTGTTTGTATAAAACATATTGACATTAATGAGTGGGAGGAGCAAGGTTATTAAATATGCTGTAATTGTAAAAGTATTTGTCATAATGAATGGCAACACAGGCAGAAAAGTGACTAGTTGTGTCTGATTCAGTTCACAGGTCACCATCACGGAGCAGTGGACTAAATCACTCAGACACCACCATCCATGTGGGGAGTCTGAGCCAGTTGAGCATAGGTGGAGGGGCTTACCTACCAGACTACTCTGTTCGCCAGCTCACCGACCTGCAGATCATCAAGGTTATCACCCAAATTCACACACAGACACATTGGGAATTTAATTTGACAGGTACAGAAGCAGTATGCTTGAATAATTAGGAACATCATTACTTGCTGATATTAATAAGTTAGGTTCAAATTTCTGAATGTTAATCTTGTGTAGATACTTCTTCATTGTCATGCACATAATCTTGATCTTGATCTTGCTCTTTTTGATCTCACATTGTTTCAATATCTCATGACACTTGCTTACTTTTGCTACGCTGCATGTTTATGTGAAAATTTAAAGAGAGTGATGTGCTTTTAGCTGCTTCTTTAAATTTAGGTCTCTATTAATCTTATTTAGGTCACTCGTAACCACTACCAGAATGCCCTGACAGCCACGCGGATGGACAGCTCTCCTCAGACCCCTGAGGCAGACACCCAGGCTGGAGGAGAGAGGACCACCATTCCAGAGACGCGCTCCAACAGCATTGCGCTGCCCCTTCCCCGCTCACACCACCACACACACCACTTCAGACATCCTCACAGCACTTCCATGCTCAACGAGAAAAATCGCATTGTCCGTGAGTGCAGCTGTCTTCACTGAAACTTTCCTTATTTGGCGAAAAATATATAACTGAGAATTATTCATAAGAAAACAATATGAACATGAATAATACTTATGTTAAGTGTTAATTTCTGATTACTAAAGTATCTATGGTACTTTACCCGCTTTTCATTGGTCTGCATGTATTTTTTAGTTTCTATAGAATTCATTTATTTCAGGATAGAGGTGAGACAAATGTTACATACTTCAGGTTGTAGGGACAGTAGTGACAGTGCTGGTGTTAAAATGTTAATATATAACATTTATTACATTATTCTGAACTGCAGTTACATTTATTACTGAAGTTACTTCCTGAATTCTTCTTCAGATTCCAAATTGTAAAATGTATCCTAGTTTAGGGCAAAAATCAGAGGTTCTGAGATCAGAGATGACTCAGGAGAGTAAGTAGTGTAACAAATTAACACTTATTGTGCCTAAAATGTTTATACTACTCAATTAATTTCTATTATCATATCCATTACAACTGTCATCAGTTATGTACACTTAGTAGTCATACTGTCAGCTTTCGTGCTTAATTTAGGGAACGTGCTAAGCCGCTCTCTGCCTCTTCCTGTAGGGAGTAAATCAGATGGACAGAAAAGCCCCAGTGACTCTGTGTTCTTACGCATGGATGAGATCCCGTACATGCGGACGGAATGTCTAGAGGAACCGGGAGGAACTGGTGGGTGAAACTATCACCACCTTATTCTACATAAACATGACATGTGACTATCTGTGCATCTACAGGAAATGAGAGAAGACCCTCCAAATCAATCTAAAAGCAACGTTACTGTATTGAAATTGAAATTTAAGCTGTTAACAAATACATCTCCTATTTATTGTTTCCTGCAAAGTCACATCCTCCAATCTTATGCCTAACCTCAAACACCTGAAGGTTTGTACTGGAGGAGCAACTTTCTAAATTTACAAGCAAGAGGAATAATAGACAAGTAAAGATTGTGCTTGTCCTGATTAGGTGAATATTGCTGATCAGTGGTATTTATTTTTACTCTTATTTACAAAGTGGTGTGCCACAGGGGCTGATGATTTCCCTCTGAGCAGATATTTTATTGATAGCCATAGTGAATGAAAACTTTACAAAATATTACAAAGAAAGTATTCAGAGTTAAAAAATAATAATAATAATAATTTAAAAAATTAAATAACTGGGCTCACCATTAAAGCAAGTTCTATCCTTCCAGTGATGGCAGTCACCAGATGCACTTGAGAAATGGTCTTGGCTATCTGCCATGACATAAGTAAATGCACTGAAACTGTCAAACACTGAAAAGACTGTTTGACATGCTGCTGGGGAGGGAGATGCATGGCTTCCAGGCTCTGTTTATATGACCCATGCAGGAATGCCGACACCAGACACCACAAATCATCTCAGCAGTGCATGTTGTGGCTGGAGGTTAGCAGGTGTGACTAAATCGGGTATTACGAAATCAAAGTGTGTAACTGGAGATGCAGGGAGAATAGAATAGAATCTCTCCCATTGTTTTTATCTTTTGTGTCTATTTCTCTGCCCAGATACTGTAGCTGTACCAAAAGAAACAGGTCTGTCTTCATCTCAGCTGATCAGCTCTCACTCTTTGAATGGATCAGATGACAACTTGGGCAAGAAGCTGCTGCGCAAACTAAGTGATTATACTCCCAACACACACACGCACACACACAAGCATGGCCACTGTTGATGGCAGCAGTATCTTAGCAACCACACATACTCTGTCTTTCTGCTGTACCCCACGCTTTGCTTTATCAAATATGACATACTCATGCTCAGACGTCATTCTCACATTACACATGCATTTTTAGCAAGCATAGTGAGGTAATTAGAGATCCTCTATAAATAATCATGTGAAGTCAAGTATTTAATTATTGCATTATACTTACTTAATTCCCATGTAACTGTAATTTGATCCATTTCTTTCTTGTTTTTTGTATCCAGGTAACAAGAAACGGAAAAGATCACGTGATGGAGAGAAGCCAGTAGAGGACATTTGTGAACTGTCCCACGTGAAGACCTAGCACATCAGAACTAACAGTTCAGCCCTTGCCTCTCTCACATTTCTACATCTCCCACCAATGTGAAACGTCATAGATCCGTCCTGACAGATTTCTAAACAGGAAAGGAGCTCAATGTGGACAGAGATGGCCTCTACAGAAGATGAATGATAAGACCTTGCTGTCATTATTTTTATCTAGACTTTTAATGCTCTTGAGCTGAAGGATTTTGTTACATAAGGTCATGAAAATGTCAGGACATGGTGTTCTTTCAGGCACCTGTAACATTACCCAGCCTATCCAGCCCAGGTTTGTGATGTGGAGTGGGAACAGCAAATATCCAAGACACAAACATCTTGTTCTTACGTTTTTAAGGTACCACAATTTCTTTTTTCAGTACTGTCTACTATTTGAAGGCTTTTTGCTGATGATGTCATCTCCAGTCACTGTGGTGATTTCACATGAACCTCTAGTGCAGGTAAAGCTTACAAGCACAAGCCTGCAGCATTATTCATCTCATTAACATGATATCATGTTATCATCATATTAACATGATACTTCTTCAGTATTGCTTTAAAAGAATTAATTAGTGTTTCTTTCTTCGTGGAGAGGTATTAGCAAGGCTGTGTCTGGAACTATATAAGATAATTTAGTGATAACAGAGCACTTTAAGTGAAGGCTGATCATTGTATTCAGTTGAATAGTTTACCTAAGGTGTTGATATAGGGGAAGTGAATGAAACTGCCTATATTAGGTAAGTGCTTTTTTTTTCTTGTCTTTTTTTTTAATGCTCTTAGCCAAATGGGAAATTTTATAGTGCTGTAAAAATGCACTGTATCTGTTTTCTTTCATTTCCATGAGAGTACTTTTTAGACCAATTGATGTTTTGCCACAGGCACTAGGTGATAATGCAAGTGGTTGCTCTACATTTCTGAAGAGGTTTATTGGAAGATATCAGATCACATTCAGCTGATCTCAGCATTATTCATACATGCAGGATGCTTAAAAGTCTAAGCACAGCCAGTCAACAGGTTTTACATTAAGAAAGTAATTATATAATGGCATGCTCTTCTTAACTATTGCTACAGTTTAACAGAAGCCACATATGTTTATTTGAAGGAAAAAAAAGGATATACAGCACTAGGCAGTTAAAAAAAAAAAAAAAAGAAGCCATATCTTGAACAAACTTGAATGCATATTATATATATATATATATATATATATATATATATATATATATATATATATATATATATATATATATATACACACACACACACACATATATATATATATATATATATATATATATATATATATATATATATATAAAACCCCAATTCCGAATAAGTTAGGACAGTCAAGACATATGGAAAATGCAAAAGAAAACAAACAAAAAGGGTCATTTGAAAATTCAGTTCACCCTGTACAACATTGAAAACAATTTATTAACACATTATTTAATGTTTTACTTTGTGAATTTAATTTATTTTTGAAAATATACACTCATTTCAAATCTGATGACTGCAATACACTCCAAAAAAGTTGGGACAGTCAACTTTTTACCACTGTGTAACATCACGGTTTCTTTAATAACACGTATTAAGCATTTGGGCACTGAAGACACCAGTTGGTTAAATTTAGTAAGCTGACTTCTCCCCCATTCATCCAGCATTTGTTTAGCTGCGCAACTGTATGGGGGTTTTGTTGACTTATTTTGCGCTTCTTTATATGCCACACATTCTCAATCAGAGACAGGTCAGAACCGCAGGCAGGCCATGCTATCACCTACACGCTTTACTTACGCAACCATGCGCTTGTAATCCGCGTAGATTGTGGTTTGGTGTTGTGCTGCTCTGGATGGCAGCATATCTTGCTCCAAAATGTGTACATATCTTTCTGCATTAATGGTGCCCTCACACATGCCATGGGCACTGACGCACCCCCATACCATAACAGACACTGGCTTTTGGACTTGACACTGATAACAGCTTGGATGGTCCTTTACCTCTTTGGTGCAGAAAACACGACGGATGTTTTGTCCAAAAACTATTTGAACTGTTGACTCGTCTGACCACAAAACACAATTCCACTGTGCTACTGTCCATCTCAGATGAGACCGAGCCCAGAGGTGCTTCTGGACAGTGTTGATGTATGGCTTCTGTTTTGCATAGTAAAGCATAAACTTGCATTTGTGGATGCAGCGGCGAATGGTGTTGATGACAGAGGTTTACCAAAGAATTCCCAAGCCCATGTCAGAATATTCATTACAGACTCATTTTTAAGACAGTGACGTCTGAGGGATTGGAGATCAGAAGTGGTTTTTGGCCTTGCCCTTCGCGCACCAGGATTTGACTGGATTCCTTGAATCTTTTAATTATACTGCGCACTGTAGATGGTGAAATGCCCAAAATCCTACTGATTTGTCTTTGGGGAATGTTGTTCTGAAAGTGTTGGATTATTTTCTGACGCATCTGTTGGCAGATTGGCGAGCCTCGACCCATCCTTGCTGTTGAAGGACTAGGCATTTTTTGGAGGCTCCTTATATACTATGATTAGATAATTGCCTCACCTGTTTCTCATCACCTTCTTATTTCAACTTGTCACATTGCTATTAATCCTAAATTGCTCCTGTCCCAAATTTTCTGGAACATGTTGCATGCATCAATTTCAAGATAAACATTTACCTTTAAAAACTATGCAGTTGATTAGGTAAAACATCAATTACATTGTCTTTATGTTTTTTGTAATGTACCATTCAAAGTACATTTAAAAATCACTCCTCTTTGTTTTGATTAGCATTTTCCATACTATCCCAACTTTTTCAGAATTGGGGTTGTATGCCAATTTCATAATATATGAGATCCTGGCACGTTTAAAGCTGAGCTTGGAATAACAATTAACGTTAGTGAATATCTTACTCCTGTCTAGCCTTAGCTTATAACACTAGGAATGCTGTCCATGCTGCTGCTCAGTCACTTTTATGTCTCTAAAAAAAGAAAACCAAATACAGTAAAATTAACATCAAAGGTGCCATTCCTGTATCACTGCCATCAATTCACCAGCATGTTGTATTCATGCTATGCTATATCAGTTAAAGCTCATCCCTGCCAACAGTATTAACTGATATATTAAAGGGGTGAGAAGCATGGCACTTATAAATAATGAGTTAAAAAGGAAATGTTTTGCATGTAAAGCACTGCTATGGTGGATTTTTTTTTTACTACCCTTCACCAACTAAACATCTCCTGTCCTGCATGCATGGAGCAGGCATCAGTATACTACACCGTAGCTAATGAGAACTGAAAGGTCTGTCTGCATGAGGCACACACACCCAGGAGATCCGCAGTGCCTCTGAGCTGCTAAGAATTGATGATGGCATTTAACTCGAATCCATCAGTTTACAGCACAGAGAAACAATGACTCAGGCTGGCAACATCAACACGTCCTTGATATCCCTCAAATAGCTATTTATAGTAATGATAAGCAATAACAAAGCTGTATGATGAATAATCCCCTTTTTCTACTGACCTATTGGAATCTTGTGTGTGTGTGTGTGTGTTGTTTTTTTTGTTTTTTTTTAAAAGGCGCCTGTCAGCGGTGCTGCTGCTCTCAGGTCACGTGGACTGACTTTCTGCTTTCTGTTGTGCAATACAGTAAGCTGACTCTGCTTTACTGAGAGCAGATGAGACAGGAGAGTTAGAGAAAGCGCTCCTGGACTCATTGCTGCATTGCAGGCATAGGAACATGTGACACCTACTGACGTCTGGGCCCAACCCCCCTCCAAACGTACACGCCCACACACTCTCTCTCTCTCTCTCTCTCTCTCTCTCTCTCTCTCTCTCTGTCTCTCTCTCTCTCTCTCTCACACACACACACACACACACACAATCCAGTGGCTTCAGGGAATTGCAGTAGCACTGACTAACTAAGCTAGCATCAGCTGGCAGAGCACAAAATACACTGCATCTCTCCCTCAGGCTCTCACTGATGCATACATTAAAGCCTTATAGCCCATCCGTATTGCTAAAGGCAATGGGAAAAATCCTGTGAAGCCATCTCTCCTATTCACTCTCAGTAAAGATCGAAAGCAATTGAAAGAATATAAAAAGTTGATAAGAATAGTGTTTATAAAGAAATGTACAGGACGAGTGTATAAGACTACAATGATTTACAATTATAGTATATGAGAACTATATAAGATGATATTATTGAGGTACAATGAAAATGACCACTTTTTTAAAAAATAAATAAATTTGTCTTGCATTGCTTGTTGTTTTCTTCCCTGGGTTGGCAATGCAAAATGTATATGTAAAGTGTTGCTTGAAAATGTGTGAAACCTGTAGAATTTGCTATGTGCCTGAATAAATATGACACAAAACATTATCAAATTTTCACACAAGTCCTAAAAGTAGATAAAGAAACCCCAATTAAACAAATGAGACAAAATATAATACTTGGTCACTTATATATTGAGGAAAATGATCCAATATTACATATCTGTGAGAGTTTGTAATATGTAATATTGGACCATTATCCTTAATAAATAAATGATCAAGTATAATATTTTTTGCAAAAATATGATGATGTTTTAGGTCATATGCAGATATATAGAAAATTCTAAAGGGATATAAACTTCAAGCACCACTGTATCCATCCATCCATTTTCTATACTGCTTATCCTAAACAGGTTATCAAGGGCCTGGAGCCTATCCCATCCCATCATATCTTCTGTGTAACTACACACTACAACTTTATGCTCTTTCATGGCCTATGATATTAGCTAAAGTCACATGACCTATTGATTATTCTGCTATGATCGCCAGATGTTCTGACGAGAACACACACCAGGTATTTCTACAACAAGGACTTCGTACAACCCCAATTCGGAAAAAGTTGGGACGCTGTGTAAAATGTAAATAAATGTAAATAAAAACAGAATGCAATAATTTGCAAATCTGATAAACCCATATGTTATTCACAGTAGAACATAGAAAACATATCAAATGTTTAAACTGAGTAAAAGTACCATTTTAAGAAATTTTAATCAAAAGTAATTTTGAACTTGATGGCCACAACACGTCTCAAAACAGTTGGGACGGGGGCAACAAAAGGCTGGAAAAGTGAGTGTTACTAAAAAGAAACAGCCGGAGGTTAATTGGCAACAGGTCAGTAACATCATTGGGTATAAAAAGAGTATCTTATAGAGGCAGAGTCTTTCAGAAGTAAAGATGGGATGGAATCTGGATGGAAGCGCATGTTGTTCTGAAACCCATATATTCCTTTCAGCATTGATGGTACCGTTCCAGATGTGCAAGCTGCCCGTTCCATAGGCACTAATGCACTCCCATACAGTGAGGGAAAAAAGTATTTGATCCCCCGCTGATTTTTTACGTTTGCCCACTGACAAAGAAATGATCAGTCTATAATTTTAATGGTAGATTTATTTGAACAGTGAGAGACAGAATAACAAGAAAATCCAGAAAAACACATGTCAAAAATGTTATAAATTGATTTGCATTTTAATGAGGGAAATAAGTATTTGACCCCTCTGCAAAACATGACTTAGTACTTGGTGGCAAAACCCTTGTTGGCAATCACAGAGGTCAGACATTTCTTGTGGTTGGCCACCAGGTTTGCACACATCTCAGGAGGGATTTTGTCCCACTCCTCTTTGCAGATCTTCTCCAAGTCATTAAGGTTTTGAGGCTGACGTTTGGCAACTCGAACCTTCAGCTCCCTCCACAGATTTTCTATGGGAATAAGGTCTGGAGACTGGCTAGGCCACTCCAGGACCTTAATGTGCTTCTTCTTGAGCCACTCCTTTGTTGCCTTGGCCGTGTGTTTTGGGTCATTGTCATGCTGGAATACCCATCCACGACCCATTTTCAATGCCCTGGCTGAGGGAGGAGGTTCTCACCCAAGATTTGACGGTACATGGCCCCGTCCATCGTCCCTTTGATGTGGTGAAGTTGTCCTGTCCCCTTAGCAGAAAAACACCCCCAAAGCATAATGTTTCCACCTCCATGTTTGACGGTGGGGATAGTGTTCTTGGGGTCATAGGTAGCATTCCTCCTCCTCCAAACACGGCGAGTTGAGTTGATGCCAAAGAGCTCCATTTTGGTCTCATCTGACCACAACACTTTCACCCAGTTGTCCTCTGAAACATTCAGATGTTCATTGGCAAACTTCAGACGGGCATGTATATGTGCTTTCTTGAGCAGCGGACCTTGCAGGCGCTGCAGGATTTCAGTCCTTCACGGCGTAGTGGGTTACCAATTGTTTTCTTGGTGACTATGGTCCCAGCTGCCTTGAGATCATTGACAAGATCCTCCCATGTAGTTCTAGGCTGATTCCTCACTGTTCTCATGATCATTGCAACTCCACGAGGTGATATCTTGCATGGACCCAGGCCGAGGGAGATTGACAGTTCTTTTGTGTTTCTTCCATTTGCGAATAATCGCACCAACTGTTGTCACCTTCTCACCAAGCTGCTTGGCAATGGTCTTGTAGCCCATTCCAGACTTGTGTAGGTCTACAATCTTGTCCCTGACATCCTTGGAGAGCTCTTTGGTCTTGGCCATGGTGGAGCGTTTGGAATCTGATTGATTGATTGCTTCTGTGGACAGGTGTCTTTTATACAGGTAACAAGCTGAGATTAGGAGCACTCCCTTTAAGAGTGTGCTCATAATCTCAGCTCATTACCTGTATAAAAGACACCTGGGAGCCAGAAATCTTTCTGATAGAGAGGGGTCAAATACTTATTTCCCTCATTAAAATGCAAATCAATTTATAACATTTTTGACATGCGTTTTTCTGGACTTTCTTGTTGTTATTCTGTCTCTCACTGTTCAAATAAATCTACCATTAAAATTATAGACTGAGTATTTCTTTGTCAGTGGGCAAATGTACAAAATCAGCAGGGGATCAAATACTTTTTTCCCTCACTGTACCATCAGAGATGCAGACTTTTGAACTGAGTGCTGATAAAAAGCTGGATGGTCCCTCTCCTCTCTAGTCCTCTTTAGTTTAGAGGACGCACCATCCATGGTGTCCACAAAGAATTTCAAATTTCGATTTGTCTGACCACAGAAGTTTTCCACTTTGCCTCAGTTCATTTTAAATTAATTTTGGCCCAGAAAAGAAGTGATATTTCTGGATCATGTTCACATATGTATTCTTCTTTGCATGTTAGAGCTTTAACCAGCATTTGAGGATGGCACGGTGAACTGTGTTCACAGACATTGAGTTCTGGAGGTGTTTCTGAGCCCATACAGTGATTTCCATTACAGAATCATGCCTGTTTTTAATACAGTGCTGCCTGAGGGCCATAAGATCATGGGCATGCAATGTTGATTTTCACCTTATCCCTTGCACACAGACATTTCTCCAGATTCTCAGAATCTTTTGATATTATGTGTTGTAGATGATGAGATATTTATAGTCTTCACAGTTTTACGTTGAAGAACATTCTGAAATTGTTCCACAAATTGTAGACGCAGTTTTTTTGCAGATTCGTGAACGTCTGCCCATCTTTACTTCCGAAAGACTCTGCCTCTCTAAGATACTATTTTTTTATACCTAATCATGTTCCTGAACTGTTGCCAATTAACCTCCAGCTGTTTCTTTTTAGTAACACTTACTTTTCCAGCCTTTTGTTGCCCCCCTCCCAACTGTTTTGAGACGTGTTGCAGCCATCAAGTTCAAAATTACCTTATTTTTTTCTTAAAATGGTACATTTACTCAGTTTAAACATTTGATGATTTCTATGTTCTGTTGTGAATATCATATGGTTTTATGAGATTTGCAAATTTTTTCATTGTTTTTATTTACATTTTACACAGCGTCCCAACTTTTTTGTAATAGGGGTTGTACAAATAAGCACACACACAAAAAAAAACAGGACAGATGGTGTTCTATATTTCCATACTGTTTATTTCAAGAGGCTTGATTATTATATTTTGTGCGTGTGTATTTGGCTTGCTTAACATTTAATCATTTAAGCAACATAAACCAAAGCTTACTTGTGCTAATATGTTAAATATATTTGACAAAGTTACCTTGACATTGCACTATAATCACTGTGGTTCATTCCAGTATCTGAAATTTATATGGTAAGAGCTAGATGATGCAGCCACAATGGATGTCAGGGTGCTGTAGTAAACTGGAGCCTAATGAGAGTTGTATGCTTCATACAGGTTATAGACAGATACAGAGTACTTTATTGATCCCCAAGGGAAACCTTATAGGTAAGGTAGGTTAAAATTATTGGTAAAATTGATGTAAAACCTGTTCCTTTGTGGCTATCAGGTAGAGACTTTACAGTATCATATTCAAATAAAGACTTTGAATAAGTCACGCAAATAATTTTTATCATATTTTATATAAGCACAGGCATGTGCTTATTTAAACACCCCCTTATGACAATGTATCCTCAGACTTGAAGGGTTTTTTGGAGTTGCTATAGATTTCACTTCTTTGTTCAGCTTTACAGAATAATCTCATCATCCCTGACCTGCCAATACAACATAGTAAGTACACGTGCACAGTATTATGGTCTTTTTCAGAAACGGTACAAGACCTTAAAAACCAGTCAAGCTGAAACCATTAACATAAATTCCATCACTACTTTGTCGTACTGACTAATCAATCCATAATTACACAAGAAAGTGCTTCTTTAGGTAATGCCATGAAACTCCATGATGCACCATATAAGGGGAACAGACTCATTAATTACAGATTTATGTTCTACTCCAGGATGAGTACAAGTGAGACAAATACCACACAAAACTATCTCTTGATCGACTACTTGACCTTGAATGCTAATTTAGTTTACAGTTTATATTTGATCATAGAGCCAGCAAATGATGCTGGACTGCTGCATTATGAGAAAAATAAGGGGGGTGCGAGTGTGCAAGGACATCATAATAATGCCCTTTTTGTCAACACAAATGGAAAGCCGGCATGAGAAACATGGTTATTGGACCCTGGTGACTGCTTCATGAATGGACTCGGCGACGTAGTCAATATTCTTAGTGGTCAGGCCACACATGTTGATGCGGCCACTGGCCATCAAATAGATGTGCTTCTCCTTCACCATGTACTCCACTTGTTTGGCTGTGAAAAACAAGCAATAATAAAAAGTTTCAAACATTTGTAGATGTGCCCGTTATTCTTTAAATGTTTTCAAGTCATATTTTGTTTATTCTTCAGAGCTGATACAGCTTTCACGAAAATGCCAGTGTTTTTCTGTTTCTAATTCATAAGCCAGGTTTGAATCCCTAAACCTATTCTTGATTTATTTGTAGATTTAGAGCTATTTATATATATTTTTATCACAAGGTTATCCAGTTAAGCAAGTTGGTCATGTATAGTTACAAGGCATGCAAAATACAATCTTGTATGCCAGCTTTTTCACACTCAGCCTAGAGACCCTGATATGTTTGATAGACTGTGTCCTTTGGCACGGATGCTGCTTACGGTTAAGGCCTGTGAAGCTGAACATCCCGATTTGCTCAGTGATGTGCTCCCAGGTGCCTGGGGTGCCGAGAGCCTGTAGTTTGGCTTTCAATTCAGCACGCATCAGCAAAACCCTGTCAGCCATTGTCTTAACGTTATCCTTCCTGTACAAGGCAACAGCAGAAAATCAATCATTAAGATATTTTTCTTTTCTTATGTATATATGTGCACTAGGGCTGTCAAAACAACTTTTCACTGATTAGACAGAAAAATGTAATAAAATTTTCCATTTAAACAAAGACAGCAGGTATGTAATATGTGTATATGCATGCATGTGTGTATACATGCATGCATGCATGTATGTATGTATGTATGTATGTATGTATGTATGTATGTATTTATGTATTTATGTATGTATGTATGTGTGTGTAAATAAATAAATCTGATGAAAGTACGAGTGCCTTCATATGAATTTGAGGGTGGAATTATAGGCTCATTAATATTTGAAAGCAACAGAAGAGTATTCATTTATATTTAAATGTAACTTAATAGGAACTTGATGGTGCTAATACATACCACTCAGCAAAGAGCTCTGGGGTGTTGAGCGTTATCCCAACCACACGAGCTCCCTGTGATGGAGGATTGGACCAGGTGATACGGACGATCTTCTCCATTTGAGATAGAACACGGCTCAGGTTGTCCGCATCTTTAGCAACAACTGTCAGGTTGCCCACCCTCTCATCTGTGGACAACAGTTTCGCATTAAACAGGCCTTCATACTTTTAAAATGACATTCTACTGGTGTTCTTACTTTGTCATGGTTATTGTAAGTGAATGAATGTCTGATTACAAGGTTTTTAGTTAGTGGCAGAACCATATGCAGGTTGTGTGTCCAAAATCAATAAAGACTAACTTACTGTACAGGCCAAAGTTCTTTGAGAAAGACTGGGCACAGAATATTTCAAAACCCTGAGACACAAAATAGCGAATTGCCCAAGCATCCTTCTCTAAATTCCCAGAGGCAAAGCCTTGATATGCTGAGTCAAAGAAGGCAAAGAGATTCCTCCTCTGCAAATTGCAAATACAACAGTGTAAACAGGGGTAAATTTTTTTATTTTATTTTATTTTTTTAACAGTGATTAGTCATTGCATGGTGCTCTATGGCTCATGCTGTGGCGTGACTGAAATTAGTCAAACTGAATCCCTCACCTTCATGACTTCAGCAATCTTCTTCCACTCCTCGTGGTTAGGATCTGTGCCTGTGGGGTTATGTGCGCAGGCATGCAGCACAAAGATAGAGTGTTCAGGTGCACTCTGAAAGACAGAACATCACTATTAAATGGTCTACTAGGGCATAGTTATGACAAACCCCAGATTTATTTGGCACCCTTCCTGACAATAGGCAGAAATTAATAACGCATACACTATAAGACAGGGCTGTATAATCTTATCCACAAAGGGCCAGTGTGGGTACAGGTTTTCAACTATTTAATCAGTTGAGTTTGGCTTTCAGCAGACTCAGGTGTGGCCTCTGCTTAGTTGGAATGAAAACCTGCACCCACACCACCCCTTTACGGATAAGACTGGACACCCCTGCTATAAGATACTTTGAGTTTAACTATACGAGCTAATTTTACCACAAAAGCACATTGAAAGAAAATTCTCTTATACCATGTTCTTGCTTATTTTATGAACTGCTATCAAATACCTATGATGAATGTAATCATTTAATTACCTTGTATTAATTTAATTACCTCTTTCAATAAGCTGATCAACTGCTATCCTTGATTATATTATTATGTATTTCCATGTCAACATGACACAGGACTTATTTTGTTTTATGACTATGTGCTGTGTGTTTTGTTTCAATCTGTCTGACAGCTGGACCAGTGGAAACCATCCACACAGTGCTGTTATCAGTGTATAAATACTTTTGGTTTGCATGAATAAAGTGGGATGTCTTTATGAGCATGCAGGAAGTCAGTGTGTGTTCATTTTAGACCCCCCAGTCCTGAACGCTTCACAGTAAACCACACTTTCTAAATGTTAATAGAAGTTAATGGTAAAAGAGGCTGGAAGGCATGACAGACGATCTGACAGGCATAATCTGAGATTCCTGAGATACGTGAAATCTAACACACATGCTGACAGCTTGAATAATAAAACATATAAAAGTTGAACTGGTTTAACTGCAAACCAAAGAAAGGTTTGGATTTATAAGATATTTATTATATATAGTGCCCTCCACTAACATTGGCACCCTTGGTAAATATAAGCAAAGAAGGCTGTAAAAAACTGTCTTTATTGTTTAAACTTTTAATCTTTTGTTACAAAAATTCACAAAAATACTCTGCTCTCATGGATATCAAACAATTGGAAACAAAACACAGGTTTATCCAAAAAAAAAAAAAAAAAAAAAAAAAAATTGTTAAATATAGTTGTGCAACAATTATTGCCACACTTTTAGTCAATACTTTGTGCTACCTCCCTTTGCCAAGATAACAGCTCTGAGTCTTCTCCTGTAATGACTGATGGCAAGGGATCGGAGACCATTCCTCCATACAGAATCTCCAGATCCTTGAAATTTAAAGGTCCATGCTGGTGGACTCTTCTCTTCAGTTCACCCCACAGGTTTTCTATGGGTTTTACGTTAGGGGACTGGGATGGCCATGGCAGGACCTTGATTTTGTGGTCAGTAAACC
This sequence comes from Ictalurus punctatus, assembly GCF_001660625.3. NCBI lineage: Eukaryota > Metazoa > Chordata > Actinopteri > Siluriformes > Ictaluridae > Ictalurus > Ictalurus punctatus. Next base: position 18,506,667 of record NC_030418.2, read on the forward strand.
ATTTCTGTGTTGATTTTGATGTATGTTTTGGATCATTGTCCTGCTGGAAGATCCAACCACGGCCCATTTTAAGCTTTCTGGCAGAGGCAGTCAGGTTGTCATTTAATATCTGTTGATATTTGATAGGGTCCATGATGCCATGTATCCTAGCAAAATGTCCAGATCCTCTGGCAGAAAAACAGTCCTAAAACATTAAAGAGCCACCACCATATTTAACCATGGACATGAGGTAACTGTTCCATATGGCTACTTCTCTGCGTGTGCCAAAACCATCTCTGGTGTTCATTGCCAAAAAGCTCTATTTTGGTTTCATCTGACCATAGAACCCAATTCCATTTGAAGTTCCAGTAGTGTCTGGCAAACTGAAGAAGCTTGAGTTTGTTTTTGGAGGAGAGTAGAGGCTTTTTTCTTGAAACCTTTCCAAACAACTTGTAGTGATGTACAGTATCACACAAAAGTGAGTACACCCCTCACATTTTTGTAAATATTTGATTATATCTTTTCATGTGACAACACTGAAGAAATGACACATTGCTACAATGTGAAGTAGTGAGTGTACAGCTTGTATAACAGTGTAAATTTGCTGTCCCCTCAAAATAACCCAACACACAGCCATTAATGTCTAAACCGCTGGCAACAAAAGTGAGTACACCCCAAAATTGGGCCCAATTAGCCATTTTCCCTCCTCGGTGTCATGTGACTTGTTAGTGTTGCAAGGTCCCAGGTATGAATGGGGAGCAGGGATGTTAAATTTGGTGTCATCGCTCTCACACTCCCTCATACTGGTCACTGCAATTTCAACATGGCACCTCATGGCAAAGAACTCTCTGAGGATCTGAAAAAAAGAAGTTTTGCTCTACATAAAGATGGCCTAGGCTATAAGAAGATTGCTAAGACCCTGACACTGAGCTGCTGCTCGGTGGCCAAGACCATACAGCGGTTTAACAGGACAGGTTCCACTCAGAACAGGCCTCGCCATGGTCGACCAAAGAAGTTGAGTGCACGTGCTCAGTGTCATAACCAAAGGTTGTCTTTGGGAGATAGACATAGGAGTGCTGCCAGCATTGCTGCAGAGATTGAAGGGGTGGCGGATCACCCTTTCAGTGCTCAGACCATACGCCGCACACTGCATCAAATTGGTCTGCATGGCTGTCGTCCCAGAAGGAAGCCTCTTCTAAAGATGTTGCATAAGAAAGCCCACAAACAGTTTGCTGAAGACAAGCAGACTAAGGACATGGATTACTGGAACCATGTCCTGTGGTCTAATGAGATCAAGATAAACGTATTTGGTTCAGATGGTGTCAAGCATGTGTGACGGCAACCAGCTGAGGAGTACCAAGACAAGTTTGTCTTGCCTACAGTCAAGCATGGTGGTGGGAGTGTCATGGTCTGGGGCTGCATGAGTGCTGCCGGCACAGGGGAGCTACAGTACATTGAGGGAACAATGAATGCCAACGTGTACTGTGACATACTGAAGCAGAGCAAGATCCCCTCCCTTCGGAGACTTGGCCGCAGGGCAGTATTCCAGCATGATAACGACCACTGCCTTGCTAAAGAAGTTGAGGGTGAAGGTGATGGACTGGCCAAGCATTTCTCCAGACCTAAACCCTATTGAGCATCTGTGGGGCATCCTCAAACGGAAGGTGGAGGAGCACAAAGTCTCTAAGATCCACCAGCTCCATGATGTTGTCATGGAGGAATGGAAGAAGACTCCAGTGGCAACCTGTGAAGCTCTGGTGAACTCCATGCCCAAGAGGGTTAAGGCAGTGCTGGAAAATAATGGTGGCCTCACAAAATATTGCCACTTTGGGCCCAATTTGGACAATTTCCCTTTTGGGTGTACTCAATTTTGTTGCCAGCGGTTTAGACATTAATGGCTATGTGTTGAGTTATTTTGAGGGGACAGCAAATTTACACTGTTATACAAGCTGTACACTCACTACTTTACATTGTAGCAAAGTGTCATTTCTTCAGCATTGTCACATTAAAAGGTATAATCAAATATTTACAAAAATTTGAGGGGTGTACTCACTTTTGTGAGATACTATATATTCAACAAAGAATTTTTTGGATAAACCTTTGTTGTGTTTGCGAATGTTTGATATCAAAAGTTTAAACAATACAGACAATTTGTCACAGCCTTCTTTGCTCATATTTATCAAGGGTGCCAATATTATTGGAGGAAACAGAACATATGGAATATATTTTTAAAAATTTGTCGGCACACGTACTACCATGCGCATTTATCACTGAACATCCTGTTTGTCTGCACAGCAATGCAAAATACATGTTTTTGCATTCCACCTGTTTTGCATACAACTGATTTCAGTTTTCTCACTTACAGTGGTGCTTGAAAGTTTGTGAAGTCTTTAGAATTGTCTATATATCTGCATAAATATGAGCTAAAACATAATTGGATTTCTAAAAGTCCTAAAAGTCGAAAAAAGCCAAGAAACCAAATTAAACAAATGAGACAAAAATATTATACTTGGTAATTTATTTATTAAGGAAAATGATTCAATATTACATATCTGTGAGTTGGCAACAGTATGTGAACCTCTAGGATTAGCAGTTAATTTGAAGGTGAAATTAGAGTCAGGTGATTTCAATCAATGGGATGACGATCAGGTGTGAGTGAGTACCCTGTTATATTTAAAGAATAGGGATCTAACAGAGTCTGATCTTCACAACACATGTTTGTGGAAGTGTTTCATGGTTTCTGAGGACCTCAGAAAAAGAGCTATTGAAGCTCATCAGGCTGGAAAAGGTTACAAAACCATCTCTAAAGAGTTTGGACTCTTTCCCAATCCACAGTCAGACAGATTGTACAAATGGAAGAAATTCAAGACCATTGTTACCCTCCCCAGGAGTGGTCGACCAACAAAGATCACTCCAAGAGCAAGACGTGCAATAGTCCAAGAGGACACAAAGGAACCCAGGGTAACTTCTAAGCAATTAAAGGTCTCTCTCACATTGGCTAATGTTTATGCTCATGAGTCCACCATCAGAACACTGAACAACAATGATGTGCAGGTCAAGGTTGCAAGGAGAAACCCACTGCTCTCCCAAAAGAACATTGCTGCCCTTCTGCAGTTTGCTAAAAATAGAATTTTTGGTTTAAATGTTATGTTTGGAGAAAGGAAAACACTGCATTCCAGTATAAGAACCTTATCCCATCTTTGAAACATGCTGGTGGTAGTATCATGGTTTGGGCCTGTTTTGCGGCATCTGGGCCTAGACGACTTGCCATCATTCATGGAACAATGAATTCTGAATTATACCGGTAAATTCTAATGAAAAAATGTCAGGACATCTGTCCATCAACTGAATCTCAAGAGAAAGTGGGTCATTCAGCAAGACAACGACCCTAAGCACACAACTTGTTCTACCAAAGAATGGTTAAAGAAGAATAAAGGTAATTTTTTGGAATGGCCAAGTCAAAGTCCTGACTTTAATAAAATAGAAATGTTGTGGAAGGACACGAAGCAAGCAGTTCATGTGAGGAAACCCACCAACATCCCAGAGTTGAAGCTGTTCTGTACTGAGGAATGGGCTAAAATTCCTCCAAGCCGATGTGCAGAACTGATCAACAGTTACTGGAAACGTTTAGTTGCAGTTATTGCTGCATAAGGGGGTCACACCAGATACTGAAAGCAAAGGTTTATATACTTTTGCCACTCACAGACATGTAATATTGGATCATTTTCCCTCAATAAATAAATAACCACATATAATATTTTTGTCTCATTTGTTTAATTGGGTTCTCTTTATCTACTTTTAGGACTTGTGTGAAAATCTGATGATGTTTTTGGTCAAATTTATGCAGAAATATAGAAAATTCTAAAGGGTTCACAAAATTTCAAGCACCACTTTACATCCAAAATTTTTTGGTAGACTAAACTGATCACATGTTACCGTCAAGTTGCACGCATCAACAGTTAGTTATATACTGCCCTTGCTATTTACTTTGCTGGTGATTCAAAATCAAGCGATTACAGGCAGTCCAGATGGCACGCGATTTTAGAAACCATGTAAAGGTAACATCAGCTAGATATTTTTTTTTTGTTTCAAAAGCAACATTAAGAAAAGCAAGGCAAATGTCTGATGTGACTGCCACTTTATAATAAGCAACACCTCCATTTTTTAATCACCCAAAATGACCACAGTCTCACCCATTCCGTTTGAGTGCTACTTTATCAGAAAAAGTAGAAAAGCATACTTTTCAGGTGTCTCATTAATCACCTTATCAACAGGTCAAAAATCATAAATGCTATGGCTAAACTAGATGTTTGCACTTCTGTACATGGAGAATCTTTAGTTTTAACATTTTTTTTCAAATCGATAAATAGCAAAGAGCATCAATTCTTCACGAACATATTTGACAGTGGGAAGGGTTCGTACAGACGCTTCATAAAGAAATTCCAGGACTCTCACAGACTTTTCAAGCACTATTTTTTTTTTCAAGGACTATACAAGAAATGTCAAATATATTCTTTATTTATAATTTTTAAATTCCAAAAAAAAAATTATTATTAATAACAATAATTTTAAAAACCAACCAATTTTTATATGGTGCATTTTCCAGCCATGTGTCACGATGTCCCCTGCAGACAGCGCGAGACGTGCACGGAAAAGGCAGAGGGCGCGAGCATGCACGAGCCATGTTCTTGGATTATGTATGGACTATGGTGACTGTTTACTAGAGGGACTTCCCTCTGCCACCTCTGTTTACGGAGTACTATGCTTCACTACGGAAGCAGCAGGAATGCATGGACATCGCTTGGTCACCCCTGTTTGCAGAATACTTTGATCCGTGTCCCGGCACACCAAGGTGTTAGGAGGATGTAGCTCGGTATGTCCGCGCCGCTCCACCTTCCAGCTCGGAGGAGAACTGCGCTCCGCCTTCCGGCTCGGCCGAGAACCTCGCTCCGGTTTCCCCGGTGGGGGAACCAGAATGGCATCAACCTATCGATGACCAGAGTAAAGCAAGAAACGCGCGCCTAGATCAGATCTCTCGCTTAACGGAGCAAATAGCTCAACTGTCGCAAGCCGTGCCACCCGCCACATTGCCCCCCATGCAGTTTCCCCCGCTGCCAGTGCCAGAGAGGTATGCTGGAGAACCAGAGTGATGTAAAGGGTTCCTGTGGCAATGCTCTCTGTTCTTCTCCAGCCACCTGGACATGCCGGAGGCTCATAAGATCGCACACTTCCTGGGGATCTTAACTGGACGTGCGTTGTTGTGGGCCGCCGCAGTTTGGGAGCGGGGGGGCGGCACCCTCGCCTTGCTAGAAGAGTTCGTTGCACATTTCCGGCATGCCTTTGATCACTCGAGAGACGGGACAGGAACTCATGAACATCAAGCAGGGCGTGCGTGATGCTGTGGAATATGCCCTAGAGTTTCAGCCTGAGACCCATGAGGAGGTCTCAGCTCCAGAGTTCCTGTCAGAGGTCAACGAGGTGACCTCCCAAGTCATGTTCAGGTCCCAGGTCGAAGAGACAGCCTCTCATGCTAAGTTCCTGCCCAGGGTCGAAGAGACGGCTAACCCAAGCTCTGCTCACGCCAAGTTCCTGTCAGAGGGCAACAAGGGGACATCCAAGTCCTGTTCAGGTCTGAGGTCGAAGAGACAGCCTCTCATGCTAAGCTCCTGCCCAGGGTCGAGGAGGACGTCGCCCCGCGTTCCAGCTTCGCTGAGGACGTCGCCCTGAGCCCCAGACCCGCTGAGGACGTCGCCCCGAGCCCCGGACCCGCTGAGGACGCTGCCCCAAGTTCCAGCCCCACTGAGAACACAGCTCTGATCTCGAACACCGCTGAGGACGGCATTTCGCCTACATGCTTCATGGCGGAGTCCGCTCAGTTTCCTGTGTCAGCAAAGGACAGGTTACCCAGGGGACCAGGACTGCCATTGTAGGGGAGTGTTCTTTTGGGGGGTGGGGTTCTGTCATGATCTCCCCTGCAGACAGCGCTGCGGTGCAAGACGTGCCCAGAAAGCCAGAGGGCGCTCTTGGATTACATATGGACTATGGTGACTTTGCTTACTATCTACACGTGCATTTGTTTTGGCTTCTGTTTTGTGTCCTCCCTGTTCAGTTATTGGTTGATGCTCGAGGGTGTGTCTTTATTGTTTCCAGCTGTCGGCGTTCTAGGTTAATTACGTTTGTGGTTTAAACCCCTCGTGGTGCTGTGTACTTATCATATACGTTGAATTAGCTAACAAAGTATAAATGTACGTATGTATTAGCTACTTTGATGCTAAGCGGTCGTGCTCTCGTGTCCTGTTCCTGTTTCATGTTTCTGGCCTCGAATCTTGTTTCATGTTTAAGACCGCGTATCTCTGCTCATGTTTATTGACCTCGTGTTTTGGAATAAAGACTTTAATCTGCACTTGCTTCCACTCCAGTCTCGTAACGTAACACCATGCTAGACTAAATGGAAAAAAAAAGTTGCTAAAGGGGTCTGAAAAATAAACCAGAGCTGTGTGTGTCAAAATGAGTGTGTGAATAGTGGGAGAAGAGGGAGGGGCTGCAGCGGGGTGTCATATATTGAGTGAAAGGACTGTATTTGTGTTCTATCGAAAATAAATGATTTAAAGTTAGTTGGCAATTTTGTACTTATTGACGTTTCAAGCATTTTTAAGCACCCCTTAATAGAAAATGGCTATTTTAAAGGTTTTCCAGTCTTTAAATTTTAAAAAGCCAAATTCAAGTACTTCAAGCACCTTGTACAAACCTTGAGTTGGTATCAAGCTCCCGTTCTTGTTTCCTTTTTTTTACCAAACATGCAGATGCTGTCCATGGCCACAAAGTTTAATTTGGACTCATTCAGTCATAAAATATGATTCCACTTATATTTCCACTGACACTTGGTGAAGGTCATGTGTGCGTTTTTTTTTTTTTTAATTTTAAGTGTGCTCTGGAAGGACATCTTTCATGAGGCACGCTTCCAAAAAGTGTATGCTAATAATTTAATATTAATTAATAAATAATTTAACAACAATTAAATAGTAATGTTATGTTTATGTGTCCTCTTCCTGCCAAACATTTCCAGACATTTGAAACCTTATTTATAATGGTAATGTCTTTGGTTTTAAACCACAAGGGATTTTAATTATGCGATCTCATATTTATAACCCATGGTTTGAGGACACCAATTTTGACACAGTTGTATTTGAGAGGAGAAAAAGTTCTGAAATGTATGAAAATAATTCCCTTGAAGGGTGTCAATAAAAGTGGTAAATGTTTGGTATGTAAATAAGTTGTTGCAGTCAAGAGTGGAATGTTTAAACTAGCATTGTCAGATTTACACCTCACCTCTAAATCACCCAGGAAACCAGACAGGTTCAGTCCACGCTTCTCTGCATCCCAATATTTGTATGAACGAATATCCTCAAACCCAGCATTAGCAAAAACAGCATTGTGGTTCTCTAGAGAGTGAAAAAAACAACCACAAAAGGAGTGCATAGTCAACTTAAGATAAAGCCTTATCATATAAAGGTTAGGGCGATCACCTCTGGACTTACTACTCAGAACTTTAATTCATATCACAGGCCCACTAGAAAGGTGAACTGAACTATGCTCCCAGAAATCATAAACTCAGCATTTACTCTTGAAAAATCCAGATCATTTATCTTCACTTTTAGAATGATATTAACTTTTTAGGGTGTTTCATTCCCAAGCCCAAAAATTTCTCTCTTACCCCATGTGGGCATAGAGACATAAACGGGTGTTTTTGTGTTATTGTTTCCATTGTGAAATCTGCGCAGAAACTCAGCACCAATCTTCAAAGCACCAGTTCCTCCGAGACACTGAACAGCTCCAACCTGCAAGACATGGAAAGAACATACTGAAACAAAGCATCCCCACTGACGCCTCTGACTGAAATGACCTTAAAGCTCAAAATGTGACCAGAACAATTATTTAATGAATACAGTGTGCATGATGAATATAGTAATGGGTCTAAATGAAATGTTAGCAACAATGTCTCCTATTACACTGTCAAATGCTGTAATGAACAGACTTTGTAATGAACAGATTTTGACATGCAATATGTGCTTACCCTCTTCTCCAAAATGGCAGGACTGTCTTCACCCAAAGCAATCTTTGATGCACTAGAACGAAACTCGGGTAGGCCTAGGATGGGGAGGTACTCGTGGTTTAGACTGTCATCCACAGCAATCAGCTTCTCCACCTTTCTCACAACAGGCAGCACCCATGGTTGACACTCATCTGTCCGGTATGCTATAAAAAAAAAAAAACATGAGAAAAATAAATAAATAAATAAAAACTATAAAAAAACAATTCACAGGAATATGTACGAGTTGGTATTTTCTTCCATTCCTCAATGCAGATTTTTTCCAACTCTGCCAAAATTAGACAGGGAATGTTGGTGGACAGCAATTTTCAGGTCATCCCACATTTTTTCAACTCGATTTACAGCAAGCCTGGGCTTTGACTCAGCCATTCCAAAACACAAACTTTCTTCTTTTCAAGCCATTCTTATGTGGGTTTTGGCCTGTGATTTGGCTCACTGTTCTGCTGTAACATTCATTTTTGCCTTAAATGCAGATGTCTGTCTAACTAGAACAGGTTCTCCTCAGCAATGTGATTATATTTGGCTCCATCCATGTTGCCTGTGATGGCAACAAGCTTTTCAGTTCCTTGTACTTTAACAGAAACCCAAGAGCATAATGCTACCACCACCATGGAATGGTGTTACTGTGGTGTTGGTTTGTATTTGGTTTGCGTCAAACATATGCTTTGGCTTTAAACCAAATGGTTTAAGCGTAGTCTCATCAGAACAAAAGCTCTCAGATTTTCTAACATGGGCTTTCTCAGAAGTGGCTTCCTTCTGGCCACTCTTCTGTAGAGGCCGGATCTGTGAAGAACTGATGATATTGCTGAAGTTTGGACAGGTTTTCCTGTTTCAGCTAGTGAGCTCTGTAGCTCCTTCAGTGGCGTAGCTGGCCTCTTGGACACTTCTCTGACAATTGCCCTTCTTGCCCAAGCAGTCAGTCTTGATCATGTCTGGGCTGTGCCTTATTTTTTCCTCTTTGTTATAATAAATTTTACAAGTGCTCCAAAAAAGTGTCAAAGCTTTGTGAACTTTCATGGCCAGTTCCTTGGTCAGGACTGATCGGATCTGCTGTTTTATCTATGAGACCTACCAAAGCCGGTGATTTATTTATTGTGCAGGAATATTATAAATATAATAAATATAAATTTATTTCTGTAGGGACTTCAAAATAGAAAGCAAAGTAGAGTAGAAAACAAAAAAAAAGAAAAAAGAGAAATGGTCACAGTTGGGGGGTGAACACTTCCTGGATGCACATTATGTGCAAATGGTCTTTTATTCCTGCATTCTGCTAGTTTTCAGACTAAAGAGTTGCAGCAACATTAGGAAAATGGGAAACGTGACAAACCTCTTCCTATTTTCGCACACTTTAAGTAGGTCATGAGAAATACCCTATTGTGATGAGCCCAGGGCAACAATCATCATACAGCATAAGGGAGACACACACACACTACAACCCAAACCACATACTATTATACTAAATAAGACACCACTGTATTCCACTGAGTCTTATCCAGTCCTTGCAAGCAAACTGTGACAAGAGCCATTCTCACAACAATGCAATAAATAAATTATTTGGTCACACATGTCCATAACCAGAGGGTAAAGGTTGTGTTCAACTATTTTTCATTTCTCTGAGCACTGAGAACACAGGTCAGTACAGCTGCAAATAATTTACTTATCTTGGGGCTTCATGACATCATCATGAGACATGAATCAGCATTTTCCTCCTTTGGTTTGGGACTGAAACAGGTTAAAAAACACCAAATTTTCCTGAAAATACTGATAAACTCCCCATCCCTGCAGCTTTCACGGTTTAATATTTTACACCCCTTCTTACTCATATTCTGCAGCATCAGAATCAGGTTAGCTGTATTTCACATCTTTGAGTCAACTAATGAATATTAATCAACACTGAGGGTCTGTTTATAATTATTCAAGACTCATTGCAGCTTCAGTGACAACAGGCTGAGAGTGGGAGATGCAGAAAGACACAACGCTACAACAACTAGTTAAATATTCATAGTTTAAAGATCAGACGTCTTTATTAGACACTGGAAAAGCACAAAATGCTGGGAAATAATAAGATACAGTGATACTTTAGTAAGAAATGGCAAAGAACTGTGAACTCTCTTTATCAAAGAGCTATGAGGAACTTATCTATGGCCTTTTACCTATTGTCTCAAATCACCATTCAACTCTTTAGGTCTGTACTTTGTGTACTTTCTTTGCAGGTTGCATCACAATCAAATGATGAAAAGGCAATTACTATTTTGGAAAATTATATTTTACAAACAAACTGTCCAGGCCTACATGATTACACCATCATATTAAACCCCACGCGACCTGTGTGTTAAAATTAGTTTGCTTATGGTGAAACAAACCTGGCCAATGGAATTAAGAGGAGTCTCATGAAAACTTATCAAGGAGAAGAGTGCTTACATACAGACACAAGCTTCACTGCAGAGACATTTTACTTAGCAATTTACTTAAAGCTCTTTGTTCTGTTCTTTGCCTTATTCCTTATTTATTTTATCCAACTGCAAGTTTCCAGGTTTAAGCATCTTAGTCATTATGTGTTGCAAGCACATTTTTGTACACTCCTGTTCCTGTTTTAGCACCCAAATTTATCTAACCTTTACGTATACTAGAGGTCGCCTGATGGATCGAAACCAATAATCGACTGCTGGAACAGTTATTGGCAAAAATCCACACCGATAAATTTTGTTGTGTTATTTGAAGTGTTTTTTGATTCATTTTGGATATAAATCTTTACTTTACTTGAATATTTATTAATAGTTTATTATATATATATATGTACGTATGTATGTATGTATGTATGTATGTATACACACACAGTACTGTGCAAAAGTCCTATTTTTTAAGCACAAACTTTGTTAAATCAAACTTTGTTAGATTTTTCTACATCAAGTCAGTATAAAATCATTTTAGATTTCCAACACAAAATTAAATGTTACAACAACAACAAAAATTTTTTTTTATGTATTTAAAGAAAACAGCATAGTACATAAGAGACAACTTTCCAGCCAAAAGAATAATAATGAAGGCTGCTGGGTTTTGCTGTAAAAATAAGAAGCAAGTGTGACAGTCACAGAAGCACTGTGGCTGGTTCTGCAAAGTGTGCAGTAAATCTCACTAGCTAATTTCCTTATAAAAACGCACAAATTGTTCCTAAGACTACTTTTTTTTAAAGCAAGGATCGTCACACAAAATATTAACTTTGTTTCATTTATTAATGTTTACTGCTCTTCATAGTATTTTTTTAAAGGCATTTTTTCACTCAGTATAAATTTAAAAACTATCATTTGATTAATCGGTTGATTATCAGCAGGTACTGCTCAACTTACTTATCCGTAAAATCCACTATTGGTCGACCTAATATATACTCCATGGAAAACCCTTTGCTGTACAAGCTACCAGACAGAATGGAAAACTAATCCAGCAAGGAATATCATTTTAAAATATCACAATATCCCCAACCTATTGACACTACAGGATGCCTTTCGCTAATCTTTGTTCATCTATTTTGCCTGCACCTGGATGACTTCCAGCACTTTAACTTAAAACATTTATGGTTGTACTGGTTTTGTGGTGTTGTGTCTCCTCTAAACTGCTGCCAGCAGGGGTAGAGAAAATAGCCTAGCATCTGGCTGAGAAATGTCAAGTAAACTGAAACCAATTTTCAACTTTATCAGAAGGTGAGCTGGCTATCATCCTGCGTGTCTGAGAGCAGAGCCCAATCATTACAGCAAAGGACAAAGCGCTGCAGTTACACCTCTACTCAAAGCTCACACAACTGCTCTGCAATCCTGCATTATGTTTTAATGGCTTGGGTTCAGATCGTAACACACCACCAGACACTGACAAACGCCTAAAATATTTTGTGAAATGTATCTAAAATTGCTTTGGTTTGAATAGCACTCAGAGTCAATGGTGTGTCAGGAAGAGTGTTATTAAGCACAGTTGCTATATGATCTCTGATCAGGTTCCTGGTGTGCAGTAAAGAGAGCAGCAGACACTGAAAGGGCAGATACATAAAACACGTCATCTAGTCCACATGACAACGCAAAGCTGACAGTTCACAGACTAACTGCTGACAGTCACTAAAGGCAACCTTGGTAACTTAGCTCACCATTAATTACCTAGCTACCAAATTGTCTCCACGATGTAGAGCTGACTAAAGCCGTAAAGCAGTGTACGCACAGTGACGCAGCTACATGTCGTGCTGTGTTCCTGCTTTAAATGTGGCCGAGCATCATGCACAGCATCTCACCTCCCACTCCGAGGTTCACCTTGGTAGGACTCGGGTCTTCACGAAAATCTGCCGTCAGTTTGAAAACGACGACGGGAGCGGCTTGTGGAACCTCGCTGAATATCGACGACATGCTGGGCTGATTAGATGTAAAAAGATGGGGGGAAACGAGAGACACTGAGCGCAGGGAGCTGCAGGTTTTGTCGGTGGAGTAAAGCCGGTCGCCTTACAGGAATTTCACCTTCAAGCTGGTTTGAGCAATGGAGAATGGGCGGAGTGAAATGAACCAATAGGAATGCTCTCTCAACTTCCTAACCCTCAAGAAGTAGCCAATCATTGCATGCAATGTAAGAAAGGTCGCGAGGTAAAATGGCGACGGCGACAAAATAGCAAGACCAATTACAAGCGTTATCGAATGATTGACACAAACGTTTACAAATAGTGATAGGAAGGGGGCGTGTTTTGTCTCACCCAATAGGAAATTGTAGTTCAGCGCACACCCTTATTAGCTTGAGGCAATCCCGTAAAGAATTATATAGCTCTTATTTATATATCATCCTGAGAATCCGCCCATTGACTTGTGTCCTCTGTAGTGGACATTTTGTTTTCATGCATGTACTTTGACTTTTTTGAGCTACTCTAGATGTCTGGCTGTCTTTTCAAACTAAAATGATCCTTTGGTCCACTACAGTGGACATGCTGTAAAATTAAAAATGAAAATAGCATTTAAAAAGTCTAAATTGTAGAAAAAAAATTTTTTTAACCCAAAATAGGTTGGAAATCAAACAAAACAAAAGTGAAAAAATAGATGACACTTTTTTCCTTGGGTCTCAGGAGGATATTTGTTGTAGCCCTTACTTTGTGTGTGTGTGTGTGTGTGTGTGTGTGCGCGCGCGCGCGCGCGCTTTATGCAGTGTTTATACTTTATACGGTGTTTATACTGTGCATCCGGAAAGTATTCACAGCGCTTCACTTTTCCCACATTTTGTTGTTACAGCCTTATTCCAAAATGGATTACAATCATTATTTTCCTCAAAATTCTACAAACAATACCCCATAATGACAACATGAAAGCAGTTTGTTTGAAATCTTTGCACATTTATTAAAAATAAAAAACAAAAAAAGCATATTTACATAAGTATTCACAGCCTTTGCCATGACACTCAAAATTGAGCTCAGGTGCATCCTGTTTCCACTGATCATCCTTGAGATGTTTCTACAACTCGATTGGAGTCCACCTGTGGTAAATTCAGTTGATTGGACATGATTTGGTAAGGCACACACCTGTCTATATATGGTCCCACAGTTAACAATGCATGTCAGAGCACAAACCAAGCCATGAAGCCCAAGGAATTGTCTGTAGACCTCCAAGACAGGACAGTATCGAGGCACAGATCTGGGGAAGAAATGTTCTACAGAAACATTTCTGCAGCATTGAAGGTCCCAATGAGCACAGTGGCCTCCATCATCCATAAATGGAAGAAGTCTGGAACCAGAAGGACTCTTCCTAGAGCTGGCCGCCCAGCCAAACTGAGCGATCAGGGGAGAAGGGCCTTAGTAAGGGAGGTGACCAAAAACCCGATGGTTACTCTGACAGAGCTCCAGCATGTCTCTGTGGAGAGAGGAAAACTTTCCAGAAGAACAACCATCTCTGCAGAACTCCATCAATCAGGCCTGAATGGTTGAGTGGCCAGATGGAAGCCACTCCTCAGTAAAGGGCACATAACAGCCCGCCTGGAGTTTGCCAAAAGGCACCTGAAGGACTCTCAGACCAAAGACTGAACAAAGATTGAACTCTTTGACCTGAATGGCCAGAGTCATGTCTGGAGGAAACCAGGCACCACTCATCACCTGGCTAATACCATCCCAACACTGAAGCATGGAGGTGGCAGCATCATGCTGTGGGGATGTTTTTCAGTGGCAGGAACTGGGAGACTAGTCAGCATCGAGGAAAATATGAATGCAGCAATGTACAGAGACATCCTTGATGAAAACCTGCTCCAGAGCGCTCTGGACCTCAGACTGGGGTGAAGGTTTATCTTCCAACAGGGCAACGACCCTAAGCACACAGCCAAGATAACAAAGGAGTGGCTACAGGACAACTCTGTGAATGTCCTTGAGTGTCCCAGCCAGAGCCCAGACTTGAACCCGATTGAACATTTCTGGAGAGATCTGAAAATGGCTGTGCACCAACGCTCCCCATCCAACCTGTTGGAGCTTGAGAGATCCTGCAAACAAGAATGGGAGAAACTGCCCAAAAATAAGTGTGCCAAGCTTGTAACATCATTCCCAAAAAGACTTGAAGCTGTAATTGGTGCCAAAGGTGCTTCAACAAAGTATTGAGCAAAGGCTGTGAATACTTATGTAAATGTGCTTTTTTTTTTTTTTTTTTTAATAAATTTGGAAAGATTTCAAACAAACTTCTTTCATGTTGTCATTATGGGGTATTGCTTGTAGAATTTTGAGGAAAATAATTTAATCCATTTTGGAATAAGGCTGTAACATAACAAAATGTGGAAAAAGTGAAGCGCTGTGTGAATACTTTCTGGATGCACTGTGTGTGTGTATATATATATATATATATATATATATATATATATATATATATATATATATATATATATATATATATATATATATATATATATATATATATGGGCGCCCATGGCAGAGTCATGACAGAGTCATAACAGCTTAATAGAAGGCTATGATAGAAAGGTGTCAGAACACACAGATCATCACAGCTTGCTGCTTATGGGGCTGTGTAGATGCAACCGCTCAGAGTGCCCATGCTGACCCCTATCCACCGCTGAAAGCACATATAATGGGTACTTGAGCATCAGAACTTGACCATGGATCAGTGGAAGAAGGTGGCCTGGTCTGATGAATCGTGTTTCTTTTACATCATGTGGATGGCCGGGTGTGTGCGTCACATAGTAGGGGAAGAGATGGCACAAGGATGCATTATGGGGCAGCTAAGCGGTTAAGGCTCTGGGTTACTGATCGCAAGGTCGGGGGTTCGGGCCCCAGCACTGTCGAGCTGCCGTTGTGGCCCTTAACCCTCTCTGCTCCAGGGACGCTGCATCATGGCTGACCCTGCACTCTGACCCCGGCTTCCTGACATGCTGGGGTATGCGAAGAAAGGAATTTCACTGTGCATGTGCATGTGTATATGTGATCAATGAAGACTCATTATCATTATCATTATTATAGGAAGATGACAAGCCGGCAGACACAGTGTGATGCTCTGGGCAATATTCTAAGAAACCTTGGGTCCTGGCATTCATGTGGATGTTACCTTGACATGTACCACGAACCTAAACATTGTTGCAGACCAAGTACACCCCTTAATAGCAACAGTGTTCGCTAATGGCAGTGTCCACTTTTAGCAGGATAATGTACCCTGCTACACTGCATAAATTGTTCAGGAATGGTTTGAGGAACATGACAAAGAGTTCAAGGTGTTGACTTAGCCTCCAAATTCCCCAGATCTCTATCCGATCGAGCATCTGTGGGGTATGCTGGGCAAACAAGTCCGATCCATGGAGGCCCCACCTCACAATTTATAGGACTTAAAGGATCTGTTGCTAATGTCTTGGTGCCAGATACCACAAGACACCTTCAGAGGTCTGTATTATATTAGGCAGTTGGTTTAAATGTTATGGCTCATTGGTGTATGTGTATATATATTTGTATATATGTGTGTGTATGTATAATTTATTTGCATTCAGTTGTCTTTGAGTTCCAGCAATAATAAATTCACTTGTTATGAACATCTTTACCACAAGATGGCGGTGCCAGCCTTTACTGCCGCATAACAAGCAGGTCTAAGTATTAATATAAGTTTTTCTTACCAGAGAGAAATGTCAGTGCAGGAGTCTAGGCGTAGTCTATATCAGATTTGATTTGCAAGTTACAATAGAGCGTGAAGATTTTAACTGTGTGCAGTTATCCTTATCATAAATGAACATCGTTTTTCGGTTTCCTGTGTTCATGTGCAAATATAAGAGGCCTGGTGGTAGACAGTCACTTTACAGGAATGGTACAAGGAGAAATCAAATGAATATTTTTCCATTTCCTTCAAATGTAGTTAACCTTTTTTTATTTTTAAAAAAAATTTTTTTTTATAACAATAAAGCATCATAGACCACAAAGACAAGTCTATTTGAGTTTATCTGAAATATGACATGGGTGTACGTAGGTTTTTGCATTGGTATGTAGGTAGAATGTGCTTTTATGGTAAGTGAAAATCTGTGAAACTTTTAACCTTTTCTCCTGTCTAATGATTTTATCTCCTCAACATTGTACCATAATTAAATATTTAACATCTGAACACTTAATTTTAGTATTATCTAGCAATAAAACAAGTTATTATTATTATTATTATTATTGTTGTTGTTGTTGTTGTTGTTGTTGTTGTTGTTGCTGGTGGTGGTGGTGGTGGTGTTGTTGTTGTTGTTGTTGTTGTTATATATTAACTTTTCTATACTCTGTATATGTTTTATGTAAGTGCATAGTGCATAAGTCTTTCTTAAAGAACAAGCAAAACTTGCTCTCTCTTTTATTTTTTTATTTTTTGTTTGTTTGTTTTTGTTCGTTTGTTTGCTTGTTTTTTTGCCCAGAAGTCAGGTTTTCTCCTGAGTAATATCTGGCCACCCATACTGATCATGGGCAAAGTAAAATGAAATACCTAAACTGGAAGTTAAGAGACTTGAAAATATGTGTACTGGCAAATTTATCTTATAGTGATTATTACTAAATTTTGATACTCTTTTTTACTGACTGAAAGGTAAATCTATTTGAATACTACTTAATTTATTCTCTTACTTGAAAATTTTAAGGCTCCATCATTAGATTTAGTGCTTTACTTATTGTCCTGCACACCAAATACTTTTAAAGCTAAAATATGACCGCTTGTCTGGCAAACCTGGAAAAGTTGAAATATAATTCAATAAATAATGTTACCTGTAGGAGGAATGTTTAGTCTGTCTTTCTGTTTGGCTGAACATTTGCATATGTCAGTGACAGAGGGGTTTCAGCTGCACTTGTAACATCTCCTCTTTTTCTCTCAATCTGCCAGCCTCCTACGGGAGATATTTGCATTCTTCTCTAGGCAGTTAGTCTCTCTAACCTCTGTGTTACCTGTCATCTTGGTAATTATGGGATTTTTAAGCGGGGGGGGGGGGGGGGGGGGGGGGGGGCATAGGGAGACAGAGACATGGGTGGGGGGGGGGGGGGGGGTTGAATGCAGAAGAAGCTTGACATATCTGCCTTCTGGTCAAATGCTTGCTTCTTCAGTCATACTACCACTCTGCAGGTTAACATGAGATTGAATGAGAATGCACAAACTACACAGCATTGAATAAAAATTAATCAGTAAATCAACATAGAATGAAGAAGTTATGAAGCGCTGTATAAAAAATGGTTTAGCATTCAGACGTTCTGATTTTCTTTTTTATTGAGTATTTTATCAATAATGTCTACATGTTTACTGTCTACTTATTACTCAAATCACCAGAAAACAAATTTTATTTTTATTAAGTCCATTATTGATTAATGCCTCATTCAGATACACCAATATTTACTTTTAGGGTAGAATTTCAGAAGCCTTCTTTGCTTCATGGACCATGAAGGAAGTGAGCCATTCATACCAAACATGAACACAAAACTACATTCCAGACTGGGACCTTCTCGTGTTGTTCACGTGTTACTTTAGCCTTTCATCCATGGGTCACTGAGTCTTAAGGCCTTTTCAAATCCATGTTGGTTGTTCGTCTTTCTACTGCTTTAGAGACGGAAGTGAGCAAAAAACAAGAGTGAAAAGGGTTCATAAATTATTGGGCATGTAACTTACATGGCATGTGCCTTGATGCAGTGTCATTAACAAACCTAAATGAGGACAGCTGAGAGCATCAATCCCAAAGATTTTTTTGCACATAATTTGTTCTGTTTATGGAAAAAAAAAAAAAAAAGATCAGACATAAAACTAATTAAAGATGATATTAGAATAATGGACAGCCATGGTAAAACTCTTGGCTTTCACAAGTATGAAAGATGAATGTTTAGAACACGGTATACATTAAGGAAGTAGTGTGTTTTATTAATTAATATGTGCTCAACTTGAAGAAGTGGTGCAAAAAGGCATTTATACTTTTTTCTGCATTTGAAACAGTATGTCTTCTATTATAAACATTTGCTTAACCATTAGTTAAATACGCTGAGGTGTAGTCAGGCTGTTTCTAAAAGAAGGAATAAGGAGAAACATACATTTAGCTGTATTCTATACAAGCTTGATTGATACTGTGTTTGGTTGGACCATGACATTGGAGACCTGCACTACATTTAGATAGGGACTTTTTAAACAATAGTAGGAAGTGCAGCCTCATGTCTACCAGTCTACTCCTAGCAATTGGTTTACTTGGTATTGAAAAGAATAAATAAACAGACAAGAACTTCCACATAAACATTGTATTAATTAGCAAATGTCACAGCATCAATAGGAACAGGGTTCAAATATATCAATATGTGTTTTTCTAATAATTTTACACGATTTAACAAATATGGTATTGCGGTGTGGTTACATGTCTTCAACATTATACAAAATGTAAAACATTATGCATTATACAAAATTTGCTTTCATTTTGCATATTATTATTATTTTTTAATAATGCAGCCAGCTACAGCTAAGAGTAATTACTTAGAATATGAATAATTAAATATCAGAAAAAAAGTATGACTGCTAAAATATCATTGGCAGTATCACTGGACATAATGTAATTCATAATGAAAGAGTATTTATTTATTAGAATTCATTAAGTTTTGCGTTAATAAAAAAAAAAACTGGTTTCTTTAGGATTTTTTTAAAGGTTCATTGGATTTTTAAGGGTTCTTAACCTCCTAAAAGGGTTCTCTTCTGTTAGGGACAGATTCTGTTGTTAGGGTCTGCTGTGGAACCTTTAATGATTCTCCCAGTCTATTTGAATACTGAGACAACCAATGAACTCCTAAGGGTTCTAAGATTCCTGAGCATTTCTGATCAAAACCATATAATCACAGGTCTTGATGCATTAGTAATATTAGTTAGTAAAATTAGTACAATATAATTCAACTTCCATCCCGCATTTGCTTAGATATTGGGTTCTTCAAGGGTTTTTAATCCGACTCTTTGTAAAGTGAAGGGTTCTAAGCTTCTTACAAGGGATCTAACTTTAAAACACTTTCTCATAGGGAAACACTCTGTTCTGTATGGAACCTTTTATGGTTCACCCCAAATGTACAAAGAAAGGACCCTTAATGGTTCTCAATTTCACTTGGAGTGTGTGATTATTAAATAGTGCCTAGTAGAGTTATGCCAGTGAGAGAAATTTGTTCGATTCACAGTGCCTGACAAGTTTTTCATTGCAAGTCCCTACATGCATGCTATGAATACCCTTGAGTGCTCCTATTTTTGTTCGAAACACTGACAAAGTGTCGGTTTAATTCCTTTTTTCCCTTTTCTTTCAGTCTTCTTTTGGTTTTCCTTTCTTTTATTTTCCTTACCTTTCTGGTCTTAAGGAGCAATAAAGAGAGGTCAAACATACAAAATTATTATTTTACGAAAGCAAAATATCCAGTTTATATATATATATATATATATATATATATATATATATATATATATATATATATATATATATATATATATATATATGAATACATTTTATTGTCATGTTATAGTTATAGATGTGAAGCCATTAGAATAAGCAGTATACATTTAGTTGTACATAATCATATTAATCTTTTCTGTTTTCTCCACATTGCTATAACGTGAGTGATTCCCAGGGCTTACTCTGTGCTTTAAGAGGTTGATCGATATTCTACATTTCCCAAGCTTGTACACGCCTACAGAGAAAGGAGCGAATTTCCCTGCCAAACTTAAATCGCAAAGGAAATGTTCGAGCAGAAATATGGTCACTTTTATTTACAGATATGACGACACATGAATGGGAACTCATGGCTTAATGAAAACAAATTGTCATTTTGATGGGAGACGCCACACTGGCTGCTTAGAGCAACACAGGCTTGCTGCCCGCAACATGTTTACCCTGTGGGAGGTCATGTGGTGTGTAAGCACAAGTGAACACCATATAAATCCAAATGAAATTAATTATATTATTGTTTCAGAGACAAACTTAGTAAACGATGGACATTCCAGTGGTCAGATGAACTCAATGCAACCTTTCCTTTTTATTTTTGCAACTTTACTGAAGCCCAAGGGAATTTTAAATGAAACAAGAGGAAATGTAGCCTTTCACTGGCCCACTGGATGAACGGTAGCTACTATTTACACTGGTATATCTTTATCACTCCTCATCACTGGCAATAGAAAGGATGAGAATATTTAGGTTACATGCTTCCTCTTGCACCACATTCCCTGAGACATAGGTCACACACATTATAGTCTTAACAGTCACTAATTTGCACTCGTATATACAAACACACACCTGCAAGGCTAAGGCTGTCTGGGCAGAAATACAGCTGTCTAATTTATTGGTCCCATGAGGAGGAGCAGGAGGTGGGGATCTATACTAGCCTAACTTCCGTCAGTGGTCTTTGAGAGTAGACCTCCCCAGCTTGGTGCTGCAGTGTGACAGAAAATGTCTGGTGTTTCAGTAGGGTCCACTCCCAGGCCTTTGGCTCACCTCTTCCTTTCCTCCCAGTCTGAGGCCAAGGCAGGCAAGGCCATCAGTCACCTGACTCAATCAGCGGCACAATGGTGCTGCCGAGGTCTCAGAGCCCAGCCGAAACAAACAGCTTTCCAACTAGCAGCTGATAAGGCTAACCTTCCGGGACCCGGGGGGTCTGCAGCTCTTCAGATATGCATACTGTATATATAGCGGGCTTTGTGCCTAGCCTGAAAACCTGGCTCAGCAACTAGTGTGCCAAGTCAAGTGCACAGACACATTTCTGGATCAGTGTCCTTTACAAAGTGAAAAAAAGATGGTGATCTGAGAGGATTGCATAGTCTATAGTGTGTTAATGAAAATGTTATGATAATTTTATGATAATAGATTTCTGTAAGATGCGGTGTTAAAGTGATATTGTTAAAAGTGATATACAAGTAAAACTGAATTGAAATTAACTGGTTTCTTTTTCACATAGAAAGAGTAATAAATCTTTTTACCCTTTCATTAAGTTATGAGTGAAACAAGCACATACACTTAGATAAGAAGATTAGATAAGTCAGCTGTCATAATTTATAGAAGAGCTGTTTTTATAATAATTGCAGGTAAAGCAGTGTTTTAGGCTGAGAAATGTTCACTATACTTAAGGGCATGAAAAAAATAGTTTAAGCCCACTCTCCTGATTTTTTCTCTGGAATAATTTTTGTGTTATTTGTAAAATCTCACTACAATGGCCATGCTTTTTATAGCCATCTATCTCTTACTCTGGACAACCCACACCAGCATGCCAATCTGTACACACCTGTGACTTCTGTGTAACACTGACTTATCATACTGTGCTTACTGTCTTTTGTCTTTTTTTTCGTCTTTTTCCCCCCCATTGTTGGCTGTTGTCTCTTATGTTTTATTGACTAATTCACAACTCCAGAATCATGTTTCCTGGTACATGACTATCTGTACATGCTTACCGTTACTTACTATAGGCTCTTGCACTCCAGTTCCAAATTTGCACATATTAGACATGACGATGCTAGCATAGTCTGTTGAATATTGTAGTCTATTGATCCTGTATAGCCTTGACCTTGTTATTATTGTCCGTAAGCACAGCCCTAAAACTTGCTACCAAGCATTTCACTAAAATGAATATAGCTCCTTGTATGTGACAAATAAAACTTGAAACATGACAATCTTTCCATCACAACAGTCCTTACTGTTTAAAATTTGAATAACTGTGAGCAGTAAGATATTTTAATTTGTGTTTAAAAAGGCATATTTGGTACTCAGAAACTGTTTCTTACTGAATCTATTCATCGACATGGTTGAAAATTCTAAAATGCTCTAGGTAAAATCTATTTCAGGGTATCACTTCAGCCTGGCACTGTAGACCCACCTAATGGTTTTTGGTATGCTATAAAACCATTCGGTCGGTTTGGGACCATCAATCATGTGCGTTAATTTGCAGTACAGCAGTTTCTAAACCCTTGTGTCAACAAAACCCAACTTAGGCTATGAAGTCTGGATTCAGTGTAATTTTTCTGTGGAATTTACTAAGGTGATTCTCATTGGTTGCATTCCGGGTGTGTGAAGGAAGAAGGCAGTAAATCCCTCCTTGTCATACATCTGCAATTATTCAGTTCAGTAAAAAACTGATTGGATCATGTCTGAACCACACACACCACTCTTCCACAAATTCCACTGTATTGTCTGGGTGATTTATTGACATGAAAATCAAGACATCGTAATTGAGATTAATATGTTGACATGCTTTTGTGAATAGGCCGTATACAGTTGTTTAATTTTTAATACCACAATTATATAGCAACATTATTGTTCTCATGGAGTAATTTTTTTTTTATTAAGTAACCATACTTATGAATTACTATTATTAAACAATTGCTCATGACTATATTATTCCTAGCAATGCTATTTAAGCTTAAAAATGGCAACGTATTCACTATATGGTTGCATGATGGTTTTTTGTTTGTTTGTTTTTTTGTTTGTTTGTTTCTCTTAAAAAACAAATGCTTAGAAAAAAAACAAATCTTTAAGGGTTTTTCAAGGATGGTATTAATAAGAACTTTCTTTAGAAGCTTCTAAAGGATTTTAATGGTCCGTCCAGACAAATTAACCAAATAACCTATTATGGTTTTGGATTTAACTTTTTCTCACAGTGTAATGCAGTGAGTCATAAATGAGCTGTCTTCAGCCAGCTAGCTCTGAGTCCATAACCTCCACTTCACACCTCTGCAGTCAAACTTTGGTGCAGGTCCTGATGAAAATGATCTATTGGCCTCTCCCTCCCTCTGCTGACCAGCTCACTGTCATGGCGCTCAGGCCTGGGTTTTGTTAGATTCAGGAAACAGACTCTTCCTTCACGTAAACATGGATTTAAAGTCTGTTTGTGTCAAGACTGGTACTGGCACGCAAACATTGCTGTCATTTCTCTCAGATTCATTGAGGAAGGAGATGAAGCTGAAGGTAAAGTGATTCACTGGGAATGCTGCATTGTTTGGTTTATTTTATTACAGAGAATTGACATTTGTCAGAAAGCTATGGCAACAAAATCCATGTGAACAATGCCAGGTAAGTGAGACAATTCCCAAAAAGTTTATTTAAGACATGGGATTGTGATAGTTTATATGGTATAAACATTTACAGCGTTTTAGTGGATTAGTGCAGGGCTATAATGAAATATCACAATAAAGAGAGTACTGCGTGTGGTACAGCTGATATCCGTCCATGTTAAGGACACGGCTGTCAGGGAGGCCCGTTTCCATAAAACCGAATAAATGGTTTTAGCGCTCAGATAAACCACAGGCCATTACATGCAGAAACATGCTGTAAAAAATATATATATATAACAACTCTGGAAATTATTTCAAGTCACTAGGAAGGCATCAAGGTAAAATTAAAGATTAGGGGTACATTTTTTTATATAGTAAAATATATGTGTCAAATAAACGAAATAATGATGGATTTTCTGAAAGAAGACGCAAGAAAAATCCGCTTGGAAAGGAAAATCTTATTCGAGTGAGTGACATGAGCTATGAGGTAATA
This sequence comes from Ictalurus punctatus, assembly GCF_001660625.3. Taxonomy (NCBI): domain Eukaryota; kingdom Metazoa; phylum Chordata; class Actinopteri; order Siluriformes; family Ictaluridae; genus Ictalurus; species Ictalurus punctatus. The sequence goes on from NC_030418.2 coordinate 18,530,728, forward strand.
AAAGCTGCTCGTAGTTAAGCAATAACGACAGAGGCGTTTCGCTCTAATGAAAATATACGACGTTTATGTTAAACTCTTAAAATGACTTAAACAAGCGAAGAGCGCAGGCGCGTCTTACACGTAGACTCAAACGCATGGACTGTATAAAGATGACAAAACTTAATTGTAGTGATGACGTTGACATCAGCACTGATGCACTTTGGTCTTATTTGATCAATTTACACAGACACGTGGATGTCAGCTTTTTTTTGATAAGAATTCTTTCTAGTGTGAATTTGCGTCAAAACACAGAGAATATATAATAATAGAGAACATGAGTTATAAATTCGTGCCTTAGATAATTATGTTTTTTGTTGAGGCTAGATAATAGAAATGGATGTTATATGGTGGGTGTTTGTGTGTGTGTGTGTGTGTGTGTGTGTGTGTGTGGATGTATTTGGAGGTGTGGATGAGCATTACACATGCGCCCTTCACGGTCAGCTGAATTGTTTGCTTGAGTGGGACGCGCCGAACCTAATGGAGCTATTAGTGACCTCTACCCCAACTCCAACACACAACACATTTTAGCACCGCTAACACACCGCAGAAAGCCAGGCAACATCTCTAATTAGCAATTATAAATTATATATCCTGTAAGACACTTCACCATGTTTGTCCTTTTTTTCCACTGTGTCAGCACATGTGGATTTATCAGGATGGATGCTGGGCATTTTATAGAGCCCGTGACTCTTCTTCGAGCTGATAAAACTTTCCGGAAAAAATGAGATAACGCATAGACCCTTTCTAAAGATGCTGTCCAGTCGGCTCTCTGCATGAAGTGTTGACACAATTGGCCTCAAATTTTCAGCTGCACCTAATACAATAATACGTATGTTCGTTTAATGTAGCAGCAATGTTACATGCGTGTTACTGAACAAAAAAGAATCACTATGGTTAATTCAGCAGGGTGATGCTATATACGAGTTTATTGAAAATTGTGTCTGTAACTCTTTTAACATCTGCAGCGCTATTAGCCTCCATGGGCCATTTTGAGACATTTATCTTTAGACGGGAAGATATCAGGCTAATCTAAACAGCAGTGTTGATTGCTAAAGGATGAGATTATCTCGTTTTACTCTCCCCTGTCTTTCCTCCGCTTTTTAGCAGCGACCAGCTTTTGTCACTGGCGCCGGTGCTGGACTGCAAATGACACAGGGCAAGAGACAACAGACAGCAGACAGCATCACTCAGTGAGCAGAAAGGTTGTCCATCTCCCACCATGACATTTAGGCTATTATTGATTGAGTCATTGGCTACTTCTAACTTGTAATTTGTAAGCCCTTGTAACGATTCCAACTGTGTCAATAATAATAATAATAATAATAATAATAATAATAATAATAATAATAATAATAATAATAACAACAACAACAACAACAACAACAACAACAATAATAATAATAATAATAATAATAATAATAATAGAGTTTTTAGCTTGTACATGAATATAAAAAAAATCACGTCTGTGTTTTAAAGCTATACATATGATATATCCCGAGCTACAACATTTCTTTCGTTAGACAGATGCCCAAATTTGGTCCAACATTTTTGCACTAAAGAAAGACGGAATCGTGTTTTAATCTGCCGTGTAATTTAATGTCGTTTCATATTTTTTTGTGTGTGTATTTTGAGTACATATGTAATTTTTTCATGCACTGCAATAATTATGGTTAATGGTGCATAGAGACATAGAATATATCAAAGAATTTATTTTTTTCTGTAGAAACGTCGTCTTTGTTTATAAAGGTCGATAAACGCTGAGATTATTTAACGTAATGTATTTCGATGCTATCATATTCCATATTTCACACTTGCCAGTAATATTAACGTGCAATTAATCTAGCAAACGATCATTTCTCCTGAAATAAATATGACTATGGAATATGCCTAAGTGCAATATATTGAAATGTATGATGGTGAAATATCTGAAAACACATCATTTTTCCACTGAAAGTCAGGCAACCACGTGTTGGAGAAGATTAAACAAAATGTCTTCTAAACAAAATGTCTTCTCGATAGCTTGAATGAGAGATAATATTTGATTTTTTAAAATACATTTTTCAATAGACATTATTTAAATGGAAATTACCAAATAGGTTACGCAAAAACTTCTACTGTCTAAACTGTGGTTGAGTCAGCACTGCGGTTGGTCATCTGTAAAGGTCTTGTGTAATCGTCCACTTCAACAGCACTGCTGATCTCACGCATTTGATTTGATAGTGTGGCGGAAAATTAAAGATTTGTAATGATTGCAAGCATATATTACAGATGCCATTAAACTGAAATCTATTTTGTGCTTCTGAGAAATGTAGGCTAATGGTCTTTGATCAGCTCCAGTTCTCTCTCATGCACTGATTCAGCGAGAAAATATCCAAAATTCGTTTCTGAAGCAATCATAATTTATTCCACATTAATAAATTTATTTATTAATAAGTTGTTAATAATAATAATAATAATCATCATCATCATCATCATCATCATCATCATCATCATCATCAATAATTCATTCAAAGGCGTCTTAATAGCGTGTGTGTGTGTGTGACTTTGCCACATATAAATAGCACTAATAAAACTTTATGCTCCTACCGTTGTTCATCTCTGTAGAGCCATGAATGTAGGCTACTCAAAAATAAATAAAAAAAAAATAAAAAACCTAATCACAGCCAACCCTGCACCTTACATTAGTCTAAGATATGCGGTCAAATAGGAACCCCTTTTACTCAGACAGCGTAAGAAACAGTGAGCTAGTTGGTTTGGTACTGAGTTCAAGTTGCTCGTCACTCCGTTCAGCCTTCATCCCGCCCCGGGAGCATGACATCACCAGAACGAAGCAATGCCACAACTTCAAGAAACTGCTGCAAAACACACTGCAGCGTCTCGAAGCTCAATGCTTTCACGAGGGGACTGGCCTTGCTCGTCCCTCTGCGCGCGCCTCTGTCGCTCTTCCCCGAAAATGGAAGATTAGTTCATATATTGGGTATGTTTACATGAAATCTTTGCCTGTCTAAAGTAAATATTTTTAGTGAGACTCAGTGTTTCAGGACGCCGGTTCAGCAGAGCTCATGTTCTAGATGTCGCTGAACAGAGCCCGATGATGCTTCCCAGCCCAGTAACGTCAACCCCGTTTTCTGTCAAGGACATACTAAAGCTGGAGCAGCAATCTCACCACCACCACGGCCAGTCTCTGCAAGCGCCCTTACCGGATTTACAGCAGCAGCAGCAGCGTTTTCACACTCCACCATCTTGCCTGCTTGGAGGCGCAGAGAGCCCCGGATTCTCAGACAGCGAGGACAGGATGGCTTTCCTCAACGCCCTCTCCGTACAGGACAACCTGGTGGAAAGCAGCCTTTCTCCGCCCATGTTTGGCCATCCCGCTCTGGGACACGTCGTAGACGCAAAGTTAGAGGACGACCTCGAAGAGCAGGAAACCAGTGAGTGATTTGCACTTTAAAACCTTGATTTAAAAAAACAAAACAAAACAAAACAAAACAACAAAAAAAAAAACCGACCTCCTAATTAAAGAAACCAACACTAATCTAAATCAAGGGTACAAATGGGTTTGGATCTCTTAAGGTTAACAGAGGAAGTTAATCTTTAAATGTCTGTAGTCCAATTTTTGTTCTAATCACAATTCGATGTATTGATTGTATTTATCCTTATTGTTTTGGCTTCTGAAATGTGAAAATTGTCGTTTTTTTCTGATGCCTTATTCTGTTAATTATTTTAAGGGTCTTTAGATGCAAAGAAAACAAATTGGTTTAGATCCTGAAATGTGAACTGTAGCTTAAAGATAAAAAAAAATAAATGGACGGATTTACGCTTATTTACTTAATTTATAAAGCGTTTTCATTATGAAAAGGAATAAATTCACCATAGTGATAGCCTACGTGCAGTTGTGATTATTATTATTATTATTATTATTATTAGCAACCACTGTGTGTGTGTGTGTGTGTGTGTGTGTGTGTGTGTGTGTGTGTGTGTGTTGCAGAGAGTTGTGGTGCTGCAGTGAGGTCCCCGGATTGTGAGCTGCCCTCGGACCCAGACAGAGCTCAGAGGCAGAGAGCCAGGCGGAAGCCGCGGGTGCTTTTCTCCCAGGCGCAGGTTTTCGAGCTGGAGCGACGCTTCAAGCAGCAGCGGTATCTTTCCGCTCCCGAGCGAGAACATTTGGCGAACACTCTGAAACTCACGTCCACCCAGGTCAAAATCTGGTTTCAGAACCGAAGATACAAATGCAAGCGCCAGCGTCAAGACAAAAGCCTGGAGATGGCTGGTCATCATCATCACCATCCGCCGCCGCCGAGACGCGTGGCGGTACCGGTTTTAGTCCGGGACGGCAAACCTTGTCTTTCTGGATCACAGAATTATAACGCTACCTACGCTGTGGGGTCCAACCCGTACGGGTATAATGGTTACTCAACCTATAATAATGCCGCATATACAAATGCATACAATTGCTCATATCCTAGTCTGCCAACACTCCCAGCAAACACAGGCGCCAACCCGTTAATGTCCATGAGTTTGAATAATCTCGGAGCACACTCCCAGCCTCAGTCATCACAAGGGACTTCCGTTTCATCGTGCCAAGGACCTCTGCAGGGCATCCGGGCATGGTAGTTCCACAACAACCACACGCCTTCTGTACAGGCTTGAATAAG